>NC_069504.1:671356574-671569074 GCF_027579735.1 Bombina bombina
GCGATCTAGGCTTGGATCCTCAAACTCCTCTAGTCCACTATTTACTAGAGTGCTAGTTAAAGAAAACTTAGAAAAAAATGCCCCTAAAAGCTGGTTTAGAGCCAGGAGCTCCCCTAAGAATAGAAAAATCACCTATTTCATATATATATATATATATATATATATATATATATATATATATATATATATATATATATATACAGTATATATATATATATATATATAAATATATATATATATATATATATATATATATATATAAATATATATATATATATATATATATATATATATATATATATATATAAACATGTGAGATAGGTGCACTCCCACTAACAAGCTTCATATGCCAGGGTGCTAAGAGTAGTAGATAGCTGAAGGAGGAAGCACTCTCTGGTCTTATCAAGTGTACAACACAATTTTATTTACAGTGACGTTTTGGGATGTTCACCCCTTCATCAGACCAACGTGATATATCACACAAACAATGTATAGAATATATCACACAAACAATGTACAGCTATTGACATAACAATATAGAGAAGGGAAATGATATGTACAATATTATGTAGAAAACATAATTTTCTAAAGATCGTATAAAAAAAACAGCAGGCAGCTCAAAAATCAAGTGTGCTAAGTGTAGTATTTAAAGGGATGTTAACCCCTTGAGTGCTAACGACAGCTCTGAACCATCGCAGTCTCCCACTCTGGTGCTAACAACGGCTTCATGTTATGCACGGTGACGTCACTCGCAATGCCGTGATGACATCACTGCACAACTTTATTTAAAATTCACAATGTAAAGTATAGGAGCAGTGGGCATGCTGCTTAGAAGCCTGTATCTCAGGCATCTAAGCAGCTACAGACCCCCAAGACCCACCTTTTGAAAGGTAATCGGTAAGTGTAAGTCTTGGGGATCTGAAAAAAAAAAAATAAAAAACATAATTTATGTAATAACTTACCTGATAAATTCATTTATTTTATATTGGCAAGAGTCCATGAGCTAGTGACATATGGGATATACATTCCTACAAGGAGGGGCAAAGTTACCTAAACCTTAAAATGCCTATAAATACACCTCCCACCACACCAACAACTCAGTTTAACTAATAGCCAAGTAGTAAGGTGATAACAAAAAAAGCAGTTAAAAAGCATACAAAAAGAGGAACTGGAAATATAATTGTGTTTTTATACAAAAAATCAAAACCACAACCTCATGAACTCTTGCCAATATGAAAGAGATTATTTATCAGGTAAGTTCTTACATAAATTATGTTTTTTTTTCATGTAATGGGCAAGAGTCCATGAGCTAGTGACGTATGGGATAGAAATACCCAAGACATGAGCTAATGACGTATGGGATAGAAATACCCAAGATGTGGAAGACCACAGGAAAGTCACTAGAGAGGGAGGGATAAAATAAAAACAGCTATTTCTGCTGAGAAATTTATCCAAACAAAAATAAGTTTTTCTTATGAATCTCAAGAAAAAAACTTAAATCATAAGCAGAAGAATCAAAATGAGACAGCTGCCTGAAGAAATTTCCTAACAAAGACTGCTTCAGAAGTAACAAATACATCAAAATGGTAAAATATAGTAAATGTATGCAAAGAAGACCAAGTTGCTGCTTAGCAAATTTGATCCACCGAAGCTTCATTCTTAAAAGCCCAAGAAGTGGCAACTGATATAGTAGAATGAGCTGTGATCCTCTGAGGCGGAGAATACCCCGCCTCCAAATAAGCTTTGTGAATCAAAAGCTTTAACCAAGATGCCAAAGAAATGTCAGAGGCTTTCTGACCTTTCCTGGAACCAGAAAAAACAACAAATAGACTAGAAGTCTTTCTGAAATCCCTAGTAGCTTCAACATAGTATTTCAAAGCTCTTACAACATCCAAAGAATGTAAAAATCTTTCAAGATTAGGATTAGGACACAAAGAAGGAACAACAATTTCCTTACTAATGTTGTTAGAATTCAGAACTTTAGGCAAAATTTTAAATGAAGTCCGCAAAACAGTTTTATCCTGATGGAAAATCAGAAAAGGAGACTCACAAGAGAGGGCAGATAATTCAGAAACTCTTCTAGCTGAAGAGATGGCCAAAAGGAACAATACTTTCCAAGAAAGTAGTTTCATATCCAAAGAATGCATAGGCTCAAAAGGAGGAGCCTGCAAAGCCTTCAAAACCAAATTAAGACTCCAAGAAGGAGAGATTGATTTAATAACAGACTTGATACGAACCAAAGCCTGAACAAAACAGACAATATCAGGAAGCTTAGCAATATTTCTATGAAATAATACAGAAAGAGCAGAGATTTGTCTCTTCAAAGTACTTGCAGACAAACCTTTATCCAAGCCATCCTGCAGAAACTGTAAAATTCTAGGAATTCTAAAAGACTGATGAGATTTTATGAGAAGAACACCATGAAATATAGGTTTTCCAAACCCGATAATAAATCTTCCTTTAAACAGATTAACGAGCCTCAAGCATAGTATTAATCACTGAGTCAGAGAAACCTCTATGACTAAGCACTAAGCTTCAATTTCCATACCTTCAAATTTAGCGATTTGAGATCCTGTTGGAAAAACGGCCCTTGAGAAAGAAGGTCTGGTCTTAAAGGAAGTGGCCAAGGTTGGCAACTTGACATCTGGTCAAGATCTGCAAACCAAAATCTGTGAAGCCATGCTGGTGCTATCAGAAACACATGCGTTTGTTCCATTATGATCTTGAAGATCACCCTTGGAAGAAGAACTAGAGGCGGAAAAATATAAGCAGGTTGGTAAAACCAAGGAACTGCTAACGCATCCACCATCTCCGCCTGAGGATCTCTGGACCTGGAAAGGTACCTGGGAAGTTTCTTGTTTAGATGGGAAGCCATCAGATCTATTTCTGGAAGACACCACATCTATACAATCTGACAAAATACATCTGGATGGAGAGACCACTCCCCCGGATGTAAAGTCTGATGGCTGAGATAATCCACTTCCCAATTGTCTACACCTGGGATATGCATCACAGAAATTAGACAGGAGTTGGATTCCGCCCCAAGAAAGTATCTGATATACTTCTTTCATAGCTAAAGGACTGCGAGTTCCACCCTGATAATTGACATATGCCACAATTGTGATATTGTCTGTCTATAAATGAATGAACGGTTCTCTCTTTAACAGAGGCCAAGCCTGAAGAGCCCTGAAAACAGCACTGAGTTCTAAAATATTGATTGGTAACCTCGTCTCTTGAGGATTCCAAACCCCTTGTGCTGTCAGAGACCCCCAGAAAGCTCCCCAACCTGAAATACTTGCATCTGTAGAGACTACAGTCCAGGAAGGACAAACAAAAGAGACCCCTTGAACAATACGATGATGGTTTAACCACCAAGTCAGAGAGAGTTGAGTGTTGGGGTTTAAGAATATCAATTGTGATAGCCGAGTATAATCCCTGCACCATTGATTCAGCATACAAAGCTGCAGAGGTCTCATATGGAAATGAGCAAAGAGGATCGTGTCCAATGCTGCAGTCATGAGACCTAAAACTTCCATGCACATAGCCACTGAAGGGAATGATTGAGACTGAAGGTTTAGACAGGCTGAAACCAATTGCATTTGTCTCTTGTCTGTTAAAGACAGAGTCATGAACACTGAATCTATCTGTAAACCTAAAAAGGTGACATTTGTCTGAGGAATCAAGAAACTCTTTGGTAAATTGATCCTCCAACCATGTCTTTGAGGAAACAACACTAGTTGATTTGTGTGAGATTCTGGTAAATGTAAAGACTGAGCTAGTACCAAGATTTCGCCCAAATAAGGAAACACCGTAATACGCTACTCTCAGATTACAGATAGAAGGGCACCGAGGACCTTCGAAAAGATTCTTGGAGCTGTCGCTAGGCAAAATGGAAGAGCGACAAATTGGTAATGCTTATCTAGAAAAAAGAATCTCAGAAACCGATAGCAGTCTGGATGAATCGGAATGTGAAGATATGCATCCTGTAAGTCTATTGTGGACATGCAATGACCTTGCTGAACAAAAGGTAGAATAGTCCTTCTAGTCAACATCTTGAAAGTTGGGACCCTTACAAAACAATTCAAAAACTTCAGATCCAGTACTGGTCTAAATTAATTTTCTTTCTTTGGGACAATGAAAAGATTTGAATAAAACCCCAGACCCTGTTCCTGAAGTGGAACTGGTATAACTACCCCTGAAAGCTTCAGATCTGAAACACACTTCAGAAAAGCCTGAGCTTTCACAGGATTTGTTGGAACGTGAGAAAGAGAGAATCTTCTCACAGGAGGTATTACTCTGAAACCTATTCGATAACCTGGAGAGACAATTATCTGAATCCACTGATTTTGAACAGAATCTGTCCAAATGTTTTGAAATAATTTTAATCTGCCCCCCACCAGCTGAACTAGATTGAGGGCCACACCTTCATGCAGACTTGGGGGCTGGCTTTGGTTTTTTAAAAGACTTGGATTGATTCCAACTTGAAGATGGCTTCCAATTGGAACCAGAATCTTTAGGTGAAGGAGTGGTTTTCTGTTCTCTATTCTGACGAAAGGAACGAAAATGATTAGAAGCTTTAGATTTACCCTTCGATTTTTTATCTTGAGACAAAAAAAATCCCTTCCCCTCATTGATAGTAGAAATAATAGAATCCAACTGGGAACCAAATAAATTATTACCCTGGGAATATAGAGATAGTAATCTAGATTTAGATAACATGTCAGCATTCCATGATTTAAGCCATAAAGTTCTTCTAGCTAAAATAGCTAAAAACATAGATTTAACATCAATCTTGATGATATCAAAATAGCATCAAAGATAAAATGATTAGAATGTTGAAGCAAACGAACAATGCTAGACAAATCAGGATCTGTTTCCTGTTGTGCTAAGCTATCCAACCAAAAAGTTGATGCAGCCGCAACATCAGCCATAGAAATGGCAGGCCTGAGAATATAGCCAGGATGTAAATAAGCTTTCCTTAGATAAGATTACATTTTCCTATTTAAAGGATCCTTAAAAGAAAACTATCTTCCATAGGAATAGTAGTACGCTTGGCAAGAGTAGAAATAGCCCCATCAACCTTAGGGTCTTTTTCCCAAAACTCTAATTTAGCCATTGGCAAAGGGTACAACCTTTTAAACCTAGAAGAAGGAACAAAAGAAGTGCCAGGCTTAGTTCATTCCTTAGCAATCACATCAGAAATAGCATCAGGAACAGGGAAAACCTCAGGAGTAATCACAGGAGGTTTATAAACGTTTACTGGTTTTGTTATCAAGAGGACCAGAGTCCTTAATATCCCAAGTAACCAACACTTCTTTCAACAAAGAACGAATATACTCAATCTTAAAAAAGAAAAGTAGATTTGTCAATGTCAATGTCTGAGGTAGGATCTTCTGAACCAGAGAGATCCTCGTCAGAGGAAGATATTTCAGTATGTTGTCGGTCATTACAAAATTCATGAGTTTTATGAGAAGTTTTAAAAGACATTTTAAGTTTATTAGAAGGATGAATTACAGACCATGAGCCGTCTACTTTACCTGCCTTCGCCGGTCCAATACGCCCGCCTAAGCTCGCCTCACATTGCCGCCGCGGACCTGAATACGTTCGCCTAAGTTATCAAAAAAGCTGTCAAAAAGCCGTGCACCAAGTACGGGGCGATGAGCAGCGGACTGTGAGAGTTATCACTCATCCGATCTCGCTGCTCTTTGGCTTTTTGACAGCTTTATTGACAAGCTGTCACTAAGCACCCACACTAACTACACTGTTCTACCCCCTATACCGGCACCCCTGGAGCCCCCCGCAACTAAATAAAGTTACTAACCCCTAAACCGCTGCTCCTAGACCCCGCCGCAACTCTTATAAATGTATTAACCCCTAAACCACCGCTCCCGGACACCGCCGCCACCTACATTATACCTAGTAACCCCTATCCTGCCCCCCCATATACCGTAGCCACCTATAATAAAGTTATTAACCCCTATCCTGCGGATCCCGGACCTCGCCGCAACTAAATAAATAGTTTAACCCCTAAACCGCCTGTTACGGTTGCCTCCAGGCTGGCTGGAAGTTGGACCATAGAAAAGGATGCTCCTAGCGCTCACCAAAGGAGCAGCAGCACCGTAGACTCTATAACTACTGCATAGCCACCATAAGTAATGCAGACTCTATGAACCACCGCTGCTGGGCTGGTATCTCGCCGTCTGCTCTGCGCCCTGGACCTACGACCAGGCTCCAGTAGGTGAACCTCTTCCTTCTGTAGCAATCCCTGTAGCTAAGGGAGTATGAAAAACATAGCAATCCCTGTAGTGATATAAGCTGTATCCTACAAACATGAGTCAAAGCTTCAAGTTAGAGGATCAACATAGGTCTCTGATGTGCTGGAGCACACAGCCTGCTTTTTATTGAGGTTACATACAAACAGGACACTCTCAGGGGGAGGCATAAAATCCCCCATCACACATTTGATATTAGATAGAGAGACACTCCCTTTGACAGGCCACAACATTTACTTCAGCAGATAACATTACACACAATAAAACAATGCAGTCCACCTTATCAATACTAGTCTGATTAGACAATGGGAAAGTTTATCACTAAACCTAATTAGAGCTGCCTAGCAGACTTGTATTTAGAATAGGTTTCTTGAAGCTGAACAAAATTTAACTCTTAATGGCACACAATGAAACTGAACCAAGTGGGAGAAAGCCAGGGACAAGTCATTTCACAGGTCTGGGGACATAGTCTTAAAAGGGCATTGTTCACCAAAGTCACAATATATCCCCAGACGGTTCTTAAAGGGCCACACACACCCAACAAAAGTCAATATGTCCTCAGGGGCACAATCTTCCAGGGGCCATAGTCATGTGGAAGGAGGCTGGCAAATAGGCTTCTCCAAAATCCAGGGAAGCAGGGCAATTTTCCATTTAAAGGGCCAGTTACAAACAGCAGTTTGTAACACCGCCACTCCCGGACCCCGCCGCAACCTATATTAAACTTATTAACCCCTATCCTGCTCCCCCCTACACCGCCGCAACCTATAATAAATTTATTAACCCCTATCCTGCCCCCCCTACACCGCCGCAACCTATAATAAATTTATTAACCCCTATCCTGCCCCCCCTACACCACCGCCACTGTAATAAAATTATTAACCCCTAAACCTAAGTCTAACACTAACCCTAACTTAAATATTAATTAAATAAATCTAAATAATATTTCTCTTATTAACTAAGTTAATCCTATTTAAAACTAAATACTTACCTTTAAAATAAACCCTAATATAGCTACAATATAAATAATAATTATATTGTAGCTATCTTAGGATTTATTTTTATTTTACAGGCAACTTTCAATTTATTTTAACTAGGTACAATAGTTATTAAATAGTTATTAACTATTTAATAGCTACCTAGTTAAAATAAAGAGAAATTAACCTATAAAATAAAAACTAACCTAAGTTACAATTACACCTAACACTACACTATACTTTAATAAATTATTCCTATTTAAAACTAAATACTTACCTGTAAAATAAACCCTAAGATAGCTACAATATAATTAATAATTACATTGTAGCTATTTTAGGATTTATATTTATTTTACAGGTAACTTTGTATTTATTTTAGCTAGTTAGAATAGTTATTAAATAGTTATTAACTATTTAATAACTACCTAGCTAAAAGAAATACAAAATTACCTGTAAAATAAATCCTAACCTAAGTTACAATTAAACCTAACACTACACTATCATTAAATTAATTAAACAAATTACCTACAAATAACTACAATTAAATACAATTAAATAAACTAACTAAAGTACAAAAAATAAAAAAAATAAGTTACAAACATTTAAAAAATATTACAACAATTTTAAGCTACTAATTTAAGCCCCCTAATAAAATTACAAAGCCCCCCAAAATATAAAATGCCCTACCCAATTCTAAATTAAAAAAAAGTTCAAAGCTCTTTTACCTTACCAGCCCTTAAAAGGGCCTTTTGCGGGGCATGCCCCAAAGAATTCTGCTCTTTTTCCAGCGTATTTGAGGTAGACACGTTGATAACTACCCCTCATAGCCTTCTGTATTGCATCAGCAAAATATTTTTTCATATCAACAGAGATATCATGTACATTAGATGTTGAGGGAACAACAGATACTGTACTAGTACTGATAGAAACACTTTCGGCATGCAAAAGCTTATCATGACAACTGTTACATACTACAGCCGGACATATAATCTCAGCTAATTTACAACAGGTACACTTAGCTTTGGTAGAACTGTGTGCAGGCAGCATGGTTCCTACAGTAGCTTCTGAGACAGGATCAGATTAAGACATCTTGTAAAATGTAAAAGACAAAATAACATTTAAACAAAATATTAATTTTCATCATATAGCAGTTTCAGGAATGGGAAAAAATACAAATGCTAAAATAAGCAAAAAAGCAAACAGCATAGCCCTCTGAGCATAAAGAAGGCAAGACGCATATAGGAAGTGGGGTAAAATAAAATCAATTTTTTTGGCACCAACTATGACGCACAACGCAAAATGAAGTAAAAAAAAAATTGGCGCCAACAAACATCCGGAAATGACGCAGCTCGCGTCATCACAGACGCAACTTGCATGCCAAACAACCTGGCCCAGGAAATGGCGAACTTGTGTCATCATAGACGCACATTCGCACAAAAAAAATCTCAATCCAAGAATGATGCAATAAATAACAGCATTTTGCGCCCTCGCAAGCCAAATTAAGAAAAAAATAAAGAAAAACAAGTCAATTTGAAAAAGAGACTATACCCCAGGTAAGAAAATAACTTCCTAAAACATGATTCCCATACTGAAACTGATAGACTGCAAAGGGAAATATACATAGACTGACTCATGGCAAATATAAATAAAATACATATATTTAAAACTTTATATTAATACATAAAGCGCCAAACCATAGTGTCTTAAATAATCATACATACTTACCAAAATGCACCCATCCACATATAGCAGATAGCCAAACCAGTACTGAAAACTATCAGCAGAGGTAATGGTATATAAGAGTATATAGTCCATCTGAAAAGGGAGGTAGGAGATGAATCCCTACGACCGATAACAGAGAACCCTTAAAAAGATTTCCCGTGAGAGAAACCATAAAATCAATAGGCGATACTCTTTTCACATTCCTCTGACAAACACTGTACTCTGAGAGGAATTGGGCTTCAATATGCTAAGAAGCGCTTATCATAGAAGAAAAATCAAGCACAAACTTACTTCACCACCTCCAAAGGAGGCAACGTTGGGGGGGGGGGGGGGGGGGGGTGTATATATAGGCATTTTGAGGTTTGGGAAACTTTGCCCCTCCTGGTAGGAATGTATATCCCATACGTCACTAGCTCATGGACTCTTGCCAATTACATGAAAGAAAACCGCCTTAATACAGCTTAACACCCAGTTGGGAAAGTGTTTAGCACTCAAAGAGGCCCATTTATCAAGCTCTGAATGGAGCTTGAGGGCCCATGTTTCTGACGAGCCTGCCGGCTCGCCAGAAACACCAGTTATAAAGCAGCGGTTTAAAGACTGCTGCTCCATAACCCTGTCCGCCTGCTCAGAATTCAACCCGATCGAGAACGATCGGGTTGATTAACACCCCCTGCTGGCGGCTGATTGGCCGCAAATCTGCAGGGTGTGGTGTTGCACCAGCAGCTCACAAGAGCTGCTGGTGCAATGCTGAATACATAGAGCGTATTGCTCTCCGCATTCAGCGAGGTCTGTCGGACCTGATCCGCACTGTCGGATCAGGCCCGACAGACCTTTAATAAATAGGCCTCAAATGGTTAAAGGGATGTTCAACAACAAACACATGGTGATGTAAAGCAAAGATTAGTCTTAGAATACTAGGTAGATGTATTGTTTACAATTATAATAGTTGGTTAGATATTGAAAATATGAAGTGTCAAGGTTTAATTTCTATAAAGCAATTTCATTTCTATAAAAGCGAGACTGTGTGGAAATCCTTTTAGATAAGCCTATATTCCACACAGCTTTGTTTGGACAGTCTCTTTTATTGCATATTTTATATATTTATCTAATTTTCCTCAACAGGAAGGAAAGATAAGGGTAAACTTAAAGGGACACTCAATCAAAATTAAACTTTCATTATTCAGATAGAGCATGCCATTTTAAACAACTTTCCAATTTACTTCCATTAACAAAATGTGCACATTCTTTTTATATTTAAACGTTTTGAGTCACCAGCTCCTACTGAGCATGTGCAAGAATAAGTGTGTATGCATTTGTGAATGGCTGATGGCTGTCACATGGTACAGGGGGAGTGGAAATATACATAACTTTTAAAATTGTCAGAAAAAAATCTACTACTCATTTGAAGTTTAGACTAAGTGCTATTGCATTGTCTTGTTATCTTGCATTTGTTGATTATGCAAATCTACTGTGTTGGCTGGTCCTTTAAGATAAAACACGATGGTGCCTATTAGTTTATAGAAAGTCAGAATTTAGAAAACCAACAATTTTCATAGTTAAATTAAAAGGAAAGGGGACAGAATAAATAATGAAAGTTTATTAAAAACATTTTTTTTTTAACTACAAATAATTAAACATTTTGGCCTCTAGTTATCAAGGTCTGGCGGACCTGATCCGACACTGCGGATAATGGCTCGCCGTATTCAGCATTGCACCAGCAGCTCACAAGAGCTGCTGGTGCAACGCCGCCCCCTGCAGACTCGCGGCCAATCGGCCGCCAGCAGGGGGATGTCAATCAACCTGATCGTACTCGATCGGGTTAATTTCCGGCGATGTGTGTCCGCCTGCTCAGAGTAGGCGGACAGGTTATGGAGCAGCGGTCTTTGTGCTTCATAACTGCTGTTTCTGGTGAGTCTGATGACTCCAAACAAACGATTGTTCCAGCCACCAACAATTTTAAAAGACCTTTATTCTTTTATTTTGGGTCTAAGCAAAAAATACAATGTTTCAGGCCTGCTATAGGCCCTTAGTCATGTATGTATACATGACTAAGGACCTATAGCAGGCCTGAAACATATTTTTTTGCTTAGACCCAAAAAGAAAGAATAAAGGTCTTTTAAAATTGTTGGTGGCTGGAACAATCGTTTGTTTGTTTGGAGTACCTGCAGGACAAAGTAGATCCTGGGTTCCGTGCCCCACAAGCCAACTATATTGAGGTGCTGTCTTCTAAAAACCTTTCTGTGAAGATTTCAAGAGTCTGATGACTCACCAGAAACAGGGGCCTTCAAGCTCCATACGGAGCTTGATACATATACCCTTTGGCTTTGATTAAAAGTGGAGCTAAAAAATATTAGCACAATTGAGCGCTAATACAGCTCAAGGTAATCAATAGAACTTCTATTCTTGCGCTCATATTACAAGTTGACAAGCACCTTGTCATATACCATATCACTATAAAATACTTTTTTATAAATGTATTTAACTAATAAACATATTCTTTACTTGTGTTTGTTATACCTGGTTATGAGTAGATAACAACTGATTGACCTGAAAACCACATCTCTATAGATGGAACAAAGGAAATTGATATACTCCTTTAGTAATCAGAGGCGTCTCTAAATTCGGATTGGCTTGTAAATATATAAATAGCAAGAAGTGAAGAGCTCATCTTGCCTTTGATAAAACTGAGCACAAAACATGCCTCAGTGGTGTTATAGCCTTTCCTCGTATGCCGGTGAGCTGTAATTAGCTATAGTTGTGTTATGGAAAAGTTTACAGTTTATAATAGCGAAAAGTAAAGCGACTAGCACAGGAACACCCACCTTTTTAAAATAATTATGATGGGGTAACACAATAAAATAGTTAGTTGCCAACCCTTATTTTTCCCTTCTAGGAATTAATAGTTACTAATAGTTGCGGTGTAGGGATCTTTTTAACTCATGTAACATCATTGGGGATAGTTACCCACTTGTGCTTGCTTCTAAATAGAAATTGATCCGGAGACTTAATTTTGAATGTGCTTATTTGCCCTGGCAATAGAGAGAGAGGAATGGTCGCATAGTGTGTTTTTAGTGGTTTTAATGTGGTTTGAAATGTTATGGTCTAATAATGAAAGTTACGTTTTATTTGCTCAATTTTCTTCTTGGTTTGTGTATGTGGGTTGTTTGGATTTAAAGTACTCTTTTAGTATACTTAGGGAATGCTTCTTTTTTCTTTTGTTGTGTTTATTATCTTAAGGCATCCAGCACTGACATCACTAGGATCACATAACTCACAACTTGTAATTTGAGCGGTTTATAATGGCCTCACTATCCATTGAAAGTATAGGGTGCTCTGAATAGATGTCGGCTGTGCTAAACATTCTCTGCTCTTTTTGTTTTACTATTCACTTGTAATTCCAGAGTGTGCACTATTCTGAGCATGAGCACGCACTATCAATAGAGCTCCATGTGTAATCTTGCCTTTGTATTGCAATCGCATATTGTGTAATATGCCTTTATTGAAAAGAAAATGCAATGGGAAACAAACTTGCACTTATGAGGTAATTATATAACATTAACAAAGGATATGTAATTTCATGTCCATTATCAGAAGTAAGTAACTCTCTCTCATATACATTACTATTGTCAGTGTTGGGTCAGTATCAGGTCACCTCATTCTTATTTGTGTAAATCAGTCTGACTGGCACTGGATGTCTGCTAGGTAAGCAGTACTTTATATGATTCTTAAAATCTGAAAGAGCAGGGGTAGTTTGAAAAATCACTTTCACTCAGAATTTACACCTTTTGGGGAACTACGTCAATCCCATGTAAATGTAGTCAATAATTCTGAGCTCTTGTTTTGTTGGTCCCTGGAGAATATTGAATTATCTGAGACTATATTATGTACATCATATACAAAATCACTTCAAATACTGCTAACTCATATCCTGTAATAACACGAAAGCCACTACTCTATAGTAAAAAATAATACAAATCAGTGGTGCATTAGTACAAAATCATTCACTGCTCAACATCTGTTTGATGAAGGGTTGAATAGTCTAAAGCAGGTGAGATTTAGCTTCTAATCAGAAACATGTTTCTCACACTGTATTCAATTAAATGTAGCACATATACTATAGACACAGTTATTATTTTGTTAAATAGTTGAAGGTGAGGTGATTTCCACTAGCGGATCACCATAGTCTTGCCAGTGTCAGTCAGACTGATTTACACAAATAGGAATGAGGTGACCTGATACTGATCCAGCACTGACAGTAATAATGTATATGAGAGAGAGTTACTTACTACTGATAATGGACATGAAATTATATATCCTTTGTGCGTGTTATATAAATACCTCATAAGTGCAAGTTTGTTCCCCTGTTGCATTTTCTTTTTAACAAAGGCATACTACCCAATATGAAATTGCAATATTAAGGCTAGATTACAAGTGGAGCTCTACTGATACTGTCAGCTTGTGCTCAGAATAGTGTTCACTCTGGAAGTGCCCATGTTTTCCTTTATGATTACAAATATTCAGCAAAATTACAAGTGTTGTGGTATGGCTATACTACTGAAAAATTGGCCATTGCGTGCAAAATATACAGGTCTCCCGTATTACAAGTCAAGGAGGTACGGCTATACGACTAGCAGTTTAGCCTTTATGCAACTCTCCATTCCGTACTCAAAAAATGGCTTTTGAGTGCAGGATTTTCATTGCGCCCGTATAACAGGGTGTGCGGTTTGGCTTTTCCGCTAGCGTTATAGCTTATACTGCCATGAACCATTCCGCTATCTGAGACCAGTAGTTATGGATTTTGCAAAACAAAAATGTTTCACAAAACTCATAACAAAAATGTTACAAAGTACACCCATAAACTACACTATTAACCCCTAAACCACCATCCCCAGCATCCCAAATACTTTATTAAACTTATTAACCCCGAATCTGCCACCCACCCACATAGCCAACACTAAATAAACATATTAACCCCTAAACCTCCGACCCCCCACATCACCAACACTAAAAAAACTATTAACCCCTAAACCGCCGGCCCCCACATCGCTACTACTAGAAAAAACTATTAACCCCTAAACCATGGGCCCCCACATCGCTACTACTAGAAAAAACTATTATCCCCTAAACCACCGCCCCCCCCACATCGATAATACTAAACTAAATCTATTAACCCCTAAACCGCCAGCTAGGTATGGGCCAATGTTTCTAAAAATTCAAAATTTAAAACGAATTTTGGTACATTTGTTTGTTCGAATTGAATTTTGAATGTTTAAATAACATTCTAAAATTCTATTTTCGAATTTTCGTTTTCGAATTTTTCAATAAAATTCAAAATATTCATTTGAATAATAGAATGTTTAGCTATGTATTCATTCAATTTCGAAATTAAATATTCGAATTCGAATGTGACATTCGAATGCGAATGTAACATTCAAATTCAAATGTAACATTCAAATTCAAAATTTCTAGTCTAATACTGTGTTTTATAAATGTAGTATTCAAATTTGAATGTGAAATTCGAATTTGAATGTCACATTCAAATTCGAAATAGTATTTCTAGTCTACAACTGTGTTTTATAAATGTAATATTCGAATTTAAATGTCACATTCAAATTCAAATTTCACATTTGAATGTCACATTCAAATTCGAAAATGACATTTGAAAACTATAAATAACATTTGTTAATAGAATTTTTAAGAATATTCGTTCTTATCAACATTCTATTATGTAAATCAAATTTCTACAATAACATTCGTTCTAACATTCAAGGGCGCGATCTGATATAGATCGTAGTTTGCGGCGCAAGCGAGGGAACCCGCGTCGCCCGCAGTTTCAGCTCGCAACTCGAGCTATCCCATATACTGCGCCGTCAGATGCTAACATGCCGTAAGTCAGATAAACCAGCGATGTCCAGAAATCTGCGCAAGTACAAATTTCTGGCGTCGCCAGTGACTTGCGGCACGTTAGAAACTGCCGGCGCCTACAAAACCTGACTAAAGTCTAAATCACCCGCACTGTCTAACACGCCTCCCTAACATAGCCCGACAAGTCTAACACGCCTCCCTAACATAGCCCGGCACGTCTAACCCTCTATCCGCTATCCCCCCTCACTATCCTAACAATAAAATATGTATTAACCCCTAAACCACCGCTCCCGTAGCCCGCCGCAACCTAATAAAATTATTAACCCCTAAACCGCCGCCAGCTATATTAAACCCCCCTAAAGTGAGCCCCTAACTACCGCCGCTATCTACCTTACCTACCCCCTAAAGTGAGCCCCTACCCCGCCGCTATCTATTGTAAAATTATTAGCCCCTAATCTAATCCCCCTATACCGCCACCAGCTATATTTAATTATTTAACCCCTGAAATACTAAACTATCCCTACCACTAAACCTAAGTCTAACCCTACAAATAGCCCTGAAAAGGGCTTTTTGCGTGGCATTGCCCCAAAGTAACAGCTCTTTTGCCAGCCCTTAAAAAGGCTTTTTGCGGGGCATGCCCCAAAGAATTCAGCTCTTTTGCCAGCCCTTAAAAGGGCTTTTGGCGGGGCTTTGTCACAAAGTAAACTGCTCTTTTGCCTACAATCTACATCCCCCTACACCGCGGCCACCTATAATAAATGTATTTACCCCTAATCTAATCCCCCTACACCGCCGCCAGCTATATTAACTATATTAACCCTAATTATATTAGGGTTAATATAGTTAATATAGTTATTATATATATTAACTATATTAACCCTAATTATATTAGGGTTAATATAGTTAATATCGTTATTATATTATATATATATATATATATAAAGTATAATAACCGTATCTAACTCTAACATCCCTAACTAAACTCTTATTAAAATAAATCTAATATTAATATTATTAATTAAAATATTCCTATTTAAATCTAAATACTTACCTATAAAATAAATCCTAAGATAGCTACAATATAATTAATAATTACATTATAGCTATGTTAGGGTTTATATTTATTTTACAGATAAATTGTTAATTATTTTAACTAGGTATAATAGCTATTAAATAGTTATTAACTATTTAATAGCTACCTAGTTACAATAATTACCCAATTACCTGTAAAATAAATCCTAACCTAAGTTACAAATACACCTACACTATCAATAAATTAAAGAAACTACAAATATCTATCTAAAAATACAATTAAATAAACTAAACTAAATTACAAAAAAAACAAACACTAAATTACAAAAAATAAAAAAAAGATTACAAGATTTTTAAGCTAATTACACCTATTCTAAGCCCCCTAATAAAATAATAAAGCCCCCCAAAAATAAAATTCCCTACCCTATTCTAAATTAAAAAAAGTTCAAAGCTCTTTTACCTTACCAGCCCTTAAAAGGGCCTTTTGTGGAGGCATGCCCCAAAGAAAACTGCTCTTTTGCGTGCAAAAAAAAAACACAATACCACCCCCCAACATTACAACCCACCACCCACATACCCCTAATCTAACCCAAACCCCCCTTAAATAAACCTAACACTACCCCCCTGAAGATCTCCCTACCTTGTATTCACCCAGCCGGGCCCAACTCCTCATCCGATCCGGGCGATGTGTTCTAGCAAGCGGCAGTGAAGTCTTCTTCCATCCGGGCGATGTCTTGAAGCAAGCAGCAGAGAGTCTTCTTCCATTGGCGATGTCTTCAAGCAAATCGGCATCTTCAATCTTCTTTCTTCGCTCCTCCGCCGCGGAGCATCCTTCCGGCACGACGACTTCCCGACGAATGAGGTTCCTTTAAATGACGTCATCCAAGATTGCGTCCGTCGAATTCCGATTGGCTGATAGGATTCTATCAGCCAATCGGAATTAAGGTAGAAAAATCTGATTGGCTGATTGAATCAGCCAATCAGAATCAAGTTCAATCCGATTGGCAGACCCATCAAATTAATAAATATATATGCCCCAAACACCAACCAAACCCCCTTTTTTTAAAAAAAAATACTCAATAAAATAGTAGATATCGCGAAGTGGCCTACCTTTGTTGCGGGTGACTTCAATATCCTCTTACGACCGTCCAAAGACAGCTCCAATCCAAACATAAACATTTAAAAAAAGGTGTCAAACACATTATGGACAGGACTGAGGAACCTTAATTTGTATGACACTTGGCGTCTCATACACCAAGGTACCAAAAACTATACCTTCTTCTCCCATCCCAATAAATCATACAGCCGACTCGACTGAATCTTTTCCAATGAATCAGCCCTAGTCCTAGTCAAAAGATGCAATATATCTCCCACATCCTTGTCTGACCATTTAGCAGTAAAACTCAAGATATCCTGGCAAAACACATCCTTAACACCATACCTATGGAAACTGGATGAAAATTTGCTAAATAACCCAGACACAGTATCAAAGCTCAACACTATTATTGAGGAATATTTTAGTCTCAACATACACAATGAAAGACATTCTCCAATCCTTATTATCCAATTATCACTCAACTCTATATAAAATCCAAAACGATAGACCAACACAAGAGCCTCCTTTGAGCATGACAATCTATGTTAATCATACTCAACTACCCACTTTAACATCAGACCAACTTCAAAATCTTAACAGCCCCATTTCCCAACAAGAATTACTTGTGGCCATTAAATCGAGAAAAGCCCAGGCCCTGACGGTTTTTCTGGAACATATTATCAAACATTTTCTTCACTACTCTTTTACCCCATCTTACACAACTTTTCAATGAGGTACCCGACAACAAACCCTTCCTACAATCCATGTTGGAGACACAAGTGGTTGTAATTCCCAAACCAGGCAAACCACCAACTACACCTGCAAATTTTCGCCAGATATCTCTTCTAAACACAGATATCAAATTATACGCAAAAATACTAGTCACCCATATCAACACCATCTTACCACCAATAGTCCATCTTAATCAAGCTGGTTTTACCCCAAATAGAGAAACTAAAGACTATCCAAATTTATCCAAACAAAAATAAGTTTTTCTTATGAATCTCAAGAAAAAAACTTAAATCATAAGCAGAAGAATCAAAATGAGACAGCTGCCTGAAGAAATTTCCTAACAAAGACTGCTTCAGAAGTAACAAATACATCAAAATGGTAAAATATAGTAAATGTATGCAAAGAAGACCAAGTTGCTGCTTAGCAAATTTGATCCACCGAAGCTTCATTCTTAAAAGCCCAAGAAGTGGCAACTGATATAGTAGAATGAGCTGTGATCCTCTGAGGCGGAGAATACCCTGCCTCCAAATAAGCTTTGTGAATCAAAAGCTTTAACCAAGATGCCAAAGAAATGTCAGAGGCTTTCTGACCTTTCCTGGAACCAGAAAAAACAACAAATAGACTAGAAGTCTTTCTGAAATCCCTAGTAGCTTCAACATAGTATTTCAAAGCTCTTACAACATCCAAAGAATGTAAAAATCTTTCAAGATTAGGATTAGGACACAAAGAAGGAACAACAATTTCCTTACTAATGTTGTTAGAATTCAGAACTTTAGGCAAAATTTTAAATGAAGTCCGCAAAACAGTTTTATCCTGATGGAAAATCAGAAAAGGAGACTCACAAGAGAGGGCAGATAATTCAGAAACTCTTCTAGCTGAAGAGATGGCCAAAAGGAACAATACTTTCCAAGAAAGTAGTTTCATATCCAAAGAATGCATAGGCTCAAAAGGAGGAGCCTGCAAAGCCTTCAAAACCAAATTAAGACTCCAAGAAGGAGAGATTGATTTAATAACAGACTTGATACGAACCAAAGCCTGAACAAAACAGACAATATCAGGAAGCTTAGCAATATTTCTATGAAATAATACAGAAAGAGCAGAGATTTGTCTCTTCAAAGTACTTGCAGACAAACCTTTATCCAAGCCATCCTGCAGAAACTGTAAAATTCTAGGAATTCTAAAAGACTGATGAGATTTTATGAGAAGAACACCATGAAATATAGGTTTTCCAAACCCGATAATAAATCTTCCTTTAAACAGATTAACGAGCCTCAAGCATAGTATTAATCACTGAGTCAGAGAAACCTCTATGACTAAGCACTAAGCTTCAATTTCCATACCTTCAAATTTAGCGATTTGAGATCCTGTTGGAAAAACGGCCCTTGAGAAAGAAGGTCTGGTCTTAAAGGAAGTGGCCAAGGTTGGCAACTTGACATCTGGTCAAGATCTGCAAACCAAAATCTGTGAAGCCATGCTGGTGCTATCAGAAACACATGCGTTTGTTCCATTATGATCTTGAAGATCACCCTTGGAAGAAGAACTAGAGGCGGAAAAATATAAGCAGGTTGGTAAAACCAAGGAACTGCTAACGCATCCACCATCTCCGCCTGAGGATCTCTGGACCTGGAAAGGTACCTGGGAAGTTTCTTGTTTAGATGGGAAGCCATCAGATCTATTTCTGGAAGACACCACATCTATACAATCTGACAAAATACATCTGGATGGAGAGACCACTCCCCCGGATGTAAAGTCTGATGGCTGAGATAATCCACTTCCCAATTGTCTACACCTGGGATATGCATCACAGAAATTAGACAGGAGTTGGATTCCGCCCCAAGAAAGTATCTGATATACTTCTTTCATAGCTAAAGGACTGCGAGTTCCACCCTGATAATTGACATATGCCACAATTGTGATATTGTCTGTCTATAAATGAATGAACGGTTCTCTCTTTAACAGAGGCCAAGCCTGAAGAGCCCTGAAAACAGCACTGAGTTCTAAAATATTGATTGGTAACCTCGTCTCTTGAGGATTCCAAACCCCTTGTGCTGTCAGAGACCCCCAGAAAGCTCCCCAACCTGAAATACTTGCATCTGTAGAGACTACAGTCCAGGAAGGACAAACAAAAGAGACCCCTTGAACAATACGATGATGGTTTAACCACCAAGTCAGAGAGAGTTGAGTGTTGGGGTTTAAGAATATCAATTGTGATAGCCGAGTATAATCCCTGCACCATTGATTCAGCATACAAAGCTGCAGAGGTCTCATATGGAAATGAGCAAAGAGGATCGTGTCCAATGCTGCAGTCATGAGACCTAAAACTTCCATGCACATAGCCACTGAAGGGAATGATTGAGACTGAAGGTTTAGACAGGCTGAAACCAATTGCATTTGTCTCTTGTCTGTTAAAGACAGAGTCATGAACACTGAATCTATCTGTAAACCTAAAAAGGTGACATTTGTCTGAGGAATCAAGAAACTCTTTGGTAAATTGATCCTCCAACCATGTCTTTGAGGAAACAACACTAGTTGATTTGTGTGAGATTCTGGTAAATGTAAAGACTGAGCTAGTACCAAGATTTCGCCCAAATAAGGAAACACCGTAATACGCTACTCTCAGATTACAGATAGAAGGGCACCGAGGACCTTCGAAAAGATTCTTGGAGCTGTCGCTAGGCAAAATGGAAGAGCGACAAATTGGTAATGCTTGTCTAGAAAAAAGAATCTCAGAAACCGATAGCAGTCTGGATGAATCGGAATGTGAAGATATGCATCCTGTAAGTCTATTGTGGACATGCAATGACCTTGCTGAACAAAAGGTAGAATAGTCCTTCTAGTCAACATCTTGAAAGTTGGGACCCTTACAAAACAATTCAAAAACTTCAGATCCAGTACTGGTCTAAATTAATTTTCTTTCTTTGGGACAATGAAAAGATTTGAATAAAACCCCAGACCCTGTTCCTGAAGTGGAACTGGTATAACTACCCCTGAAAGCTTCAGATCTGAAACACACTTCAGAAAAGCCTGAGCTTTCACAGGATTTGTTGGAACGTGAGAAAGAGAGAATCTTCTCACAGGAGGTATTACTCTGAAACCTATTCGATAACCTGGAGAGACAATTATCTGAATCCACTGATTTTGAACAGAATCTGTCCAAATGTTTTGAAATAATTTTAATCTGCCCCCCACCAGCTGAACTAGATTGAGGGCCACACCTTCATGCAGACTTGGGGGCTGGCTTTGGTTTTTTAAAAGACTTGGATTGATTCCAACTTGAAGATGGCTTCCAATTGGAACCAGAATCTTTAGGTGAAGGAGTGGTTTTCTGTTCTCTATTCTGACGAAAGGAACGAAAATGATTAGAAGCTTTAGATTTACCCTTCGATTTTTTATCTTGAGACAAAAAAAATCCCTTCCCCTCATTGATAGTAGAAATAATAGAATCCAACTGGGAACCAAATAAATTATTACCCTGGGAATATAGAGATAGTAATCTAGATTTAGATAACATGTCAGCATTCCATGATTTAAGCCATAAAGTTCTTCTAGCTAAAATAGCTAAAAACATAGATTTAACATCAATCTTGATGATATCAAAATAGCATCAAAGATAAAATGATTAGAATGTTGAAGCAAACGAACAATGCTAGACAAATCAGGATCTGTTTCCTGTTGTGCTAAGCTATCCAACCAAAAAGTTGATGCAGCCGCAACATCAGCCATAGAAATGGCAGGCCTGAGAATATAGCCAGGATGTAAATAAGCTTTCCTTAGATAAGATTACATTTTCCTATTTAAAGGATCCTTAAAAGAAAACTATCTTCCATAGGAATAGTAGTACGCTTGGCAAGAGTAGAAATAGCCCCATCAACCTTAGGGTCTTTTTCCCAAAACTCTAATTTAGCCATTGGCAAAGGGTACAACCTTTTAAACCTAGAAGAAGGAACAAAAGAAGTGCCAGGCTTAGTTCATTCCTTAGCAATCACATCAGAAATAGCATCAGGAACAGGGAAAACCTCAGGAGTAATCACAGGAGGTTTATAAACGTTTACTGGTTTTGTTATCAAGAGGACCAGAGTCCTTAATATCCCAAGTAACCAACACTTCTTTCAACAAAGAACGAATATACTCAATCTTAAAAAAGATAAGTAGATTTGTCAATGTCAATGTCTGAGGTAGGATCTTCTGAACCAGAGAGATCCTCGTCAGAGGAAGATATTTCAGTATGTTGTCGGTCATTACAAAATTCATGAGTTTTATGAGAAGTTTTAAAAGACATTTTAAGTTTATTAGAAGGATGAATTACAGACCATGAGCCGTCTACTTTACCTGCCTTCGCCGGTCCAATACGCCCGCCTAAGCTCGCCTCACATTGCCGCCGCGGACCTGAATACGTTCGCCTAAGTTATCAAAAAAGCTGTCAAAAAGCCGTGCACCAAGTACGGGGCGATGAGCAGCGGACTGTGAGAGTTATCACTCATCCGATCTCGCTGCTCTTTGGCTTTTTGACAGCTTTATTGACAAGCTGTCACTAAGCACCCACACTAACTACACTGTTCTACCCCCTATACCGGCACCCCTGGAGCCCCCCGCAACTAAATAAAGTTACTAACCCCTAAACCGCTGCTCCTAGACCCCGCCGCAACTCTTATAAATGTATTAACCCCTAAACCACCGCTCCCGGACACCGCCGCCACCTACATTATACCTAGTAACCCCTATCCTGCCCCCCCATATACCGTAGCCACCTATAATAAAGTTATTAACCCCTATCCTGCGGATCCCGGACCTCGCCGCAACTAAATAAATAGTTTAACCCCTAAACCGCCTGTTACGGTTGCCTCCAGGCTAGCTGGAAGTTGGACCATAGAAAAGGATGCTCCTAGCGCTCACCAAAGGAGCAGCAGCACCGTAGACTCTATAACTACTGCATAGCCACCATAAGTAATGCAGACTCTATGAACCACCGCTGCTGGGCTGGTATCTCGCCGTCTGCTCTGCGCCCTGGACCTACGACCAGGCTCCAGTAGGTGAACCTCTTCCTTCTGTAGCAATCCCTGTAGCTAAGGGAGTATGAAAAACATAGCAATCCCTGTAGTGATATAAGCTGTATCCTACAAACATGAGTCAAAGCTTCAAGTTAGAGGGTCAACATAGGTCTCTGATGTGCTGGAGCACACAGCCTGCTTTTTATTGAGGTTACATACAAACAGGACACTCTCAGGGGGAGGCATAAAATCCCCCATCACACATTTGATATTAGATAGAGAGACACTCCCTTTGACAGGCCACAACATTTACTTCAGCAGATAACATTACACACAATAAAACAATGCAGTCCACCTTATCAATACTAGTCTGATTAGACAATGGGAAAGTTTATCACTAAACCTAATTAGAGCTGCCTAGCAGACTTGTATTTAGAATAGGTTTCTTGAAGCTGAACAAAATTTAACTCTTAATGGCACACAATGAAACTGAACCAAGTGGGAGAAAGCCAGGGACAAGTCATTTCACAGGTCTGGGGACATAGTCTTAAAAGGGCATTGTTCACCAAAGTCACAATATATCCCCAGACGGTTCTTAAAGGGCCACACACACCCAACAAAAGTCAATATGTCCTCAGGGGCACAATCTTCCAGGGGCCATAGTCATGTGAAAGGAGGCTGGCAAATAGGCTTCTCCAAAATCCAGGGAAGCAGGGCAATTTTCCATTTAAAGGGCCAGTTACAAACAGCAGTTTGTAACACCGCCACTCCCGGACCCCGCCGCAACCTATATTAAACTTATTAACCCCTATCCTGCTCCCCCCTACACCGCCGCAACCTATAATAAATTTATTAACCCCTATCCTGCCCCCCCTACACCGCCGCAACCTATAATAAATTTATTAACCCCTATCCTGCCCCCCCTACACCACCGCCACTGTAATAAAATTATTAACCCCTAAACCTAAGTCTAACACTAACCCTAACTTAAATATTAATTAAATAAATCTAAATAATATTTCTCTTATTAACTAAGTTAATCCTATTTAAAACTAAATACTTACCTTTAAAATAAACCCTAATATAGCTACAATATAAATAATAATTATATTGTAGCTATCTTAGGATTTATTTTTATTTTACAGGCAACTTTCAATTTATTTTAACTAGGTACAATAGTTATTAAATAGTTATTAACTATTTAATAGCTACCTAGTTAAAATAAAGAGAAATTAACCTATAAAATAAAAACTAACCTAAGTTACAATTACACCTAACACTACACTATACTTTAATAAATTATTCCTATTTAAAACTAAATACTTACCTGTAAAATAAACCCTAAGATAGCTACAATATAATTAATAATTACATTGTAGCTATTTTAGGATTTATATTTATTTTACAGGTAACTTTGTATTTATTTTAGCTAGTTAGAATAGTTATTAAATAGTTATTAACTATTTAATAACTACCTAGCTAAAAGAAATACAAAATTACCTGTAAAATAAATCCTAACCTAAGTTACAATTAAACCTAACACTACACTATCATTAAATTAATTAAACAAATTACCTACAAATAACTACAATTAAATACAATTAAATAAACTAACTAAAGTACAAAAAATAAAAAAAATAAGTTACAAACATTTAAAAAATATTACAACAATTTTAAGCTACTAATTTAAGCCCCCTAATAAAATAACAAAGCCCCCCAAAATATAAAATGCCCTACCCAATTCTAAATTAAAAAAAAGTTCAAAGCTCTTTTACCTTACCAGCCCTTAAAAGGGCCTTTTGCGGGGCATGCCCCAAAGAATTCTGCTCTTTTTCCAGCGTATTTGAGGTAGACACGTTGATAACTACCCCTCATAGCCTTCTGTATTGCATCAGCAAAATATTTTTTCATATCAACAGAGATATCATGTACATTAGATGTTGAGGGAACAACAGATACTGTACTAGTACTGATAGAAACACTTTCGGCATGCAAAAGCTTATCATGACAACTGTTACATACTACAGCCGGACATATAATCTCAGCTAATTTACAACAGGTACACTTAGCTTTGGTAGAACTGTGTGCAGGCAGCATGGTTCCTACAGTAGCTTCTGAGACAGGATCAGATTAAGACATCTTGTAAAATGTAAAAGACAAAATAACATTTAAACAAAATATTAATTTTCATCATATAGCAGTTTCAGGAATGGGAAAAAATACAAATGCTAAAATAAGCAAAAAAGCAAACAGCATAGCCCTCTGAGCATAAAGAAGGCAAGACGCATATAGGAAGTGGGGTAAAATAAAATCAATTTTTTTGGCACCAACTATGACGCACAACGCAAAATGAAGTAAAAAAAAAATTGGCGCCAACAAACATCCGGAAATGACGCAGCTTGCGTCATCACAGACGCAACTTGCATGCCAAACAACCTGGCCCAGGAAATGGCGAACTTGTGTCATCATAGACGCACATTCGCACAAAAAAAATCTCAATCCAAGAATGATGCAATAAATAACAGCATTTTGCGCCCTCGCAAGCCAAATTAAGAAAAAAATAAAGAAAAACAAGTCAATTTGAAAAAGAGACTATACCCCAGGTAAGAAAATAACTTCCTAAAACATGATTCCCATACTGAAACTGATAGACTGCAAAGGGAAATATACATAGACTGACTCATGGCAAATATAAATAAAATACATATATTTAAAACTTTATATTAATACATAAAGCGCCAAACCATAGTGTCTTAAATAATCATACATACTTACCAAAATGCACCCATCCACATATAGCAGATAGCCAAACCAGTACTGAAAACTATCAGCAGAGGTAATGGTATATAAGAGTATATAGTCCATCTGAAAAGGGAGGTAGGAGATGAATCCCTACGACCGATAACAGAGAACCCTTAAAAAGATTTCCCGTGAGAGAAACCATAAAATCAATAGGCGATACTCTTTTCACATTCCTCTGACAAACACTGTACTCTGAGAGGAATTGGGCTTCAATATGCTAAGAAGCGCTTATCATAGAAGAAAAATCAAGCACAAACTTACTTCACCACCTCCAAAGGAGGCAAAGTTGTGGGTGTGGTGGGGGGGGTGTATATATAGGCATTTTGAGGTTTGGGAAACTTTGCCCCTCCTGGTAGGAATGTATATCCCATACGTCACTAGCTCATGGACTCTTGCCAATTACATGAAAGAAAACCGCCTTAATACAGCTTAACACCCAGTTGGGAAAGTGTTTAGCACTCAAAGAGGCCCATTTATCAAGCTCTGAATGGAGCTTGAGGGCCCATGTTTCTGACGAGCCTGCCGGCTCGCCAGAAACACCAGTTATAAAGCAGCGGTTTAAAGACTGCTGCTCCATAACCCTGTCCGCCTGCTCAGAATTCAACCCGATCGAGAACGATCGGGTTGATTAACACCCCCTGCTGGCGGCTGATTGGCCGCAAATCTGCAGGGTGTGGTGTTGCACCAGCAGCTCACAAGAGCTGCTGGTGCAATGCTGAATACATAGAGCGTATTGCTCTCCGCATTCAGCGAGGTCTGTCGGACCTGATCCGCACTGTCGGATCAGGCCCGACAGACCTTTAATAAATAGGCCTCAAATGGTTAAAGGGATGTTCAACAACAAACACATGGTGATGTAAAGCAAAGATTAGTCTTAGAATACTAGGTAGATGTATTGTTTACAATTATAATAGTTGGTTAGATATTGAAAATATGAAGTGTCAAGGTTTAATTTCTATAAAGCAATTTCATTTCTATAAAAGCGAGACTGTGTGGAAATCCTTTTAGATAAGCCTATATTCCACACAGCTTTGTTTGGACAGTCTCTTTTATTGCATATTTTATATATTTATCTAATTTTCCTCAACAGGAAGGAAAGATAAGGGTAAACTTAAAGGGACACTCAATCAAAATTAAACTTTCATTATTCAGATAGAGCATGCCATTTTAAACAACTTTCCAATTTACTTCCATTAACAAAATGTGCACATTCTTTTTATATTTAAACGTTTTGAGTCACCAGCTCCTACTGAGCATGTGCAAGAATAAGTGTGTATGCATTTGTGAATGGCTGATGGCTGTCACATGGTACAGGGGGAGTGGAAATATACATAACTTTTAAAATTGTCAGAAAAAAATCTACTACTCATTTGAAGTTTAGACTAAGTGCTATTGCATTGTCTTGTTATCTTGCATTTGTTGATTATGCAAATCTACTGTGTTGGCTGGTCCTTTAAGATAAAACACGATGGTGCCTATTAGTTTATAGAAAGTCAGAATTTAGAAAACCAACAATTTTCATAGTTAAATTAAAAGGAAAGGGGACAGAATAAATAATGAAAGTTTATTAAAAACATTTTTTTTTTAACTACAAATAATTAAACATTTTGGCCTCTAGTTATCAAGGTCTGGCGGACCTGATCCGACACTGCGGATAATGGCTCGCCGTATTCAGCATTGCACCAGCAGCTCACAAGAGCTGCTGGTGCAACGCCGCCCCCTGCAGACTCGCGGCCAATCGGCCGCCAGCAGGGGGATGTCAATCAACCTGATCGTACTCGATCGGGTTAATTTCCGGCGATGTGTGTCCGCCTGCTCAGAGTAGGCGGACAGGTTATGGAGCAGCGGTCTTTGTGCTTCATAACTGCTGTTTCTGGTGAGTCTGATGACTCCAAACAAACGATTGTTCCAGCCACCAACAATTTTAAAAGACCTTTATTCTTTTATTTTGGGTCTAAGCAAAAAATACAATGTTTCAGGCCTGCTATAGGCCCTTAGTCATGTATGTATACATGACTAAGGACCTATAGC
This sequence comes from Bombina bombina, assembly GCF_027579735.1. Classification (NCBI taxonomy): domain Eukaryota; kingdom Metazoa; phylum Chordata; class Amphibia; order Anura; family Bombinatoridae; genus Bombina; species Bombina bombina. The sequence goes on from NC_069504.1 coordinate 671,384,089, forward strand.
AGGCCTGAAACATATTTTTTTGCTTAGACCCAAAAAGAAAGAATAAAGGTCTTTTAAAATTGTTGGTGGCTGGAACAATCGTTTGTTTGTTTGGAGTACCTGCAGGACAAAGTAGATCCTGGGTTCCGTGCCCCACAAGCCAACTATATTGAGGTGCTGTCTTCTAAAAACCTTTCTGTGAAGATTTCAAGAGTCTGATGACTCACCAGAAACAGGGGCCTTCAAGCTCCATACGGAGCTTGATACATATACCCTTTGGCTTTGATTAAAAGTGGAGCTAAAAAATATTAGCACAATTGAGCGCTAATACAGCTCAAGGTAATCAATAGAACTTCTATTCTTGCGCTCATATTACAAGTTGACAAGCACCTTGTCATATACCATATCACTATAAAATACTTTTTTATAAATGTATTTAACTAATAAACATATTCTTTACTTGTGTTTGTTATACCTGGTTATGAGTAGATAACAACTGATTGACCTGAAAACCACATCTCTATAGATGGAACAAAGGAAATTGATATACTCCTTTAGTAATCAGAGGCGTCTCTAAATTCGGATTGGCTTGTAAATATATAAATAGCAAGAAGTGAAGAGCTCATCTTGCCTTTGATAAAACTGAGCACAAAACATGCCTCAGTGGTGTTATAGCCTTTCCTCGTATGCCGGTGAGCTGTAATTAGCTATAGTTGTGTTATGGAAAAGTTTACAGTTTATAATAGCGAAAAGTAAAGCGACTAGCACAGGAACACCCACCTTTTTAAAATAATTATGATGGGGTAACACAATAAAATAGTTAGTTGCCAACCCTTATTTTTCCCTTCTAGGAATTAATAGTTACTAATAGTTGCGGTGTAGGGATCTTTTTAACTCATGTAACATCATTGGGGATAGTTACCCACTTGTGCTTGCTTCTAAATAGAAATTGATCCGGAGACTTAATTTTGAATGTGCTTATTTGCCCTGGCAATAGAGAGAGAGGAATGGTCGCATAGTGTGTTTTTAGTGGTTTTAATGTGGTTTGAAATGTTATGGTCTAATAATGAAAGTTACGTTTTATTTGCTCAATTTTCTTCTTGGTTTGTGTATGTGGGTTGTTTGGATTTAAAGTACTCTTTTAGTATACTTAGGGAATGCTTCTTTTTTCTTTTGTTGTGTTTATTATCTTAAGGCATCCAGCACTGACATCACTAGGATCACATAACTCACAACTTGTAATTTGAGCGGTTTATAATGGCCTCACTATCCATTGAAAGTATAGGGTGCTCTGAATAGATGTCGGCTGTGCTAAACATTCTCTGCTCTTTTTGTTTTACTATTCACTTGTAATTCCAGAGTGTGCACTATTCTGAGCATGAGCACGCACTATCAATAGAGCTCCATGTGTAATCTTGCCTTTGTATTGCAATCGCATATTGTGTAATATGCCTTTATTGAAAAGAAAATGCAATGGGAAACAAACTTGCACTTATGAGGTAATTATATAACATTAACAAAGGATATGTAATTTCATGTCCATTATCAGAAGTAAGTAACTCTCTCTCATATACATTACTATTGTCAGTGTTGGGTCAGTATCAGGTCACCTCATTCTTATTTGTGTAAATCAGTCTGACTGGCACTGGATGTCTGCTAGGTAAGCAGTACTTTATATGATTCTTAAAATCTGAAAGAGCAGGGGTAGTTTGAAAAATCACTTTCACTCAGAATTTACACCTTTTGGGGAACTACGTCAATCCCATGTAAATGTAGTCAATAATTCTGAGCTCTTGTTTTGTTGGTCCCTGGAGAATATTGAATTATCTGAGACTATATTATGTACATCATATACAAAATCACTTCAAATACTGCTAACTCATATCCTGTAATAACACGAAAGCCACTACTCTATAGTAAAAAATAATACAAATCAGTGGTGCATTAGTACAAAATCATTCACTGCTCAACATCTGTTTGATGAAGGGTTGAATAGTCTAAAGCAGGTGAGATTTAGCTTCTAATCAGAAACATGTTTCTCACACTGTATTCAATTAAATGTAGCACATATACTATAGACACAGTTATTATTTTGTTAAATAGTTGAAGGTGAGGTGATTTCCACTAGCGGATCACCATAGTCTTGCCAGTGTCAGTCAGACTGATTTACACAAATAGGAATGAGGTGACCTGATACTGATCCAGCACTGACAGTAATAATGTATATGAGAGAGAGTTACTTACTACTGATAATGGACATGAAATTATATATCCTTTGTGCGTGTTATATAAATACCTCATAAGTGCAAGTTTGTTCCCCTGTTGCATTTTCTTTTTAACAAAGGCATACTACCCAATATGAAATTGCAATATTAAGGCTAGATTACAAGTGGAGCTCTACTGATACTGTCAGCTTGTGCTCAGAATAGTGTTCACTCTGGAAGTGCCCATGTTTTCCTTTATGATTACAAATATTCAGCAAAATTACAAGTGTTGTGGTATGGCTATACTACTGAAAAATTGGCCATTGCGTGCAAAATATACAGGTCTCCCATATTACAAGTCAAGGAGGTACGGCTATACGACTAGCAGTTTAGCCTTTATGCAACTCTCCATTCCGTACTCAAAAAATGGCTTTTGAGTGCAGGATTTTCATTGCGCCCGTATAACAGGGTGTGCGGTTTGGCTTTTCCGCTAGCGTTATAGCTTATACTGCCATGAACCATTCCGCTATCTGAGACCAGTAGTTATGGATTTTGCAAAACAAAAATGTTTCACAAAACTCATAACAAAAATGTTACAAAGTACACCCATAAACTACACTATTAACCCCTAAACCACCATCCCCAGCATCCCAAATACTTTATTAAACTTATTAACCCCGAATCTGCCACCCACCCACATAGCCAACACTAAATAAACATATTAACCCCTAAACCTCCGACCCCCCACATCACCAACACTAAAAAAACTATTAACCCCTAAACCGCCGGCCCCCACATCGCTACTACTAGAAAAAACTATTAACCCCTAAACCATGGGCCCCCACATCGCTACTACTAGAAAAAACTATTATCCCCTAAACCACCGCCCCCCCACATCGATAATACTAAACTAAATCTATTAACCCCTAAACCGCCAGCTAGGTATGGGCCAATGTTTCTAAAAATTCAAAATTTAAAACGAATTTTGGTACATTTGTTTGTTCGAATTGAATTTTGAATGTTTAAATAACATTCTAAAATTCTATTTTCGAATTTTCGTTTTCGAATTTTTCAATAAAATTCAAAATATTCATTTGAATAATAGAATGTTTAGCTATGTATTCATTCAATTTCGAAATTAAATATTCGAATTCGAATGTGACATTCGAATGCGAATGTAACATTCAAATTCAAATGTAACATTCAAATTCAAAATTTCTAGTCTAATACTGTGTTTTATAAATGTAGTATTCAAATTTGAATGTGAAATTCGAATTTGAATGTCACATTCAAATTCGAAATAGTATTTCTAGTCTACAACTGTGTTTTATAAATGTAATATTCGAATTTAAATGTCACATTCAAATTCAAATTTCACATTTGAATGTCACATTCAAATTCGAAAATGACATTTGAAAACTATAAATAACATTTGTTAATAGAATTTTTAAGAATATTCGTTCTTATCAACATTCTATTATGTAAATCAAATTTCTACAATAACATTCGTTCTAACATTCAAGGGCGCGATCTGATATAGATCGTAGTTTGCGGCGCAAGCGAGGGAACCCGCGTCGCCCGCAGTTTCAGCTCGCAACTCGAGCTATCCCATATACTGCGCCGTCAGATGCTAACATGCCGTAAGTCAGATAAACCAGCGATGTCCAGAAATCTGCGCAAGTACAAATTTCTGGCGTCGCCAGTGACTTGCGGCACGTTAGAAACTGCCGGCGCCTACAAAACCTGACTAAAGTCTAAATCACCCGCACTGTCTAACACGCCTCCCTAACATAGCCCGACAAGTCTAACACGCCTCCCTAACATAGCCCGGCACGTCTAACCCTCTATCCGCTATCCCCCCTCACTATCCTAACAATAAAATATGTATTAACCCCTAAACCACCGCTCCCGTAGCCCGCCGCAACCTAATAAAATTATTAACCCCTAAACCGCCGCCAGCTATATTAAATCTATAACCCCCCTAAAGTGAGCCCCTAACTACCGCCGCTATCTACCTTACCTACCCCCTAAAGTGAGCCCCTACCCCGCCGCTATCTATTGTAAAATTATTAGCCCCTAATCTAATCCCCCTATACCGCCACCAGCTATATTTAATTATTTAACCCCTGAAATACTAAACTATCCCTACCACTAAACCTAAGTCTAACCCTACAAATAGCCCTGAAAAGGGCTTTTTGCGTGGCATTGCCCCAAAGTAACAGCTCTTTTGCCAGCCCTTAAAAAGGCTTTTTGCGGGGCATGCCCCAAAGAATTCAGCTCTTTTGCCAGCCCTTAAAAGGGCTTTTGGCGGGGCTTTGTCACAAAGTAAACTGCTCTTTTGCCTACAATCTACATCCCCCTACACCGCGGCCACCTATAATAAATGTATTTACCCCTAATCTAATCCCCCTACACCGCCGCCAGCTATATTAACTATATTAACCCTAATTATATTAGGGTTAATATAGTTAATATAGTTATTATATATATTAACTATATTAACCCTAATTATATTAGGGTTAATATAGTTAATATCGTTATTATATTATATATATATATATATATAAAGTATAATAACCGTATCTAACTCTAACATCCCTAACTAAACTCTTATTAAAATAAATCTAATATTAATATTATTAATTAAAATATTCCTATTTAAATCTAAATACTTACCTATAAAATAAATCCTAAGATAGCTACAATATAATTAATAATTACATTATAGCTATGTTAGGGTTTATATTTATTTTACAGATAAATTGTTAATTATTTTAACTAGGTATAATAGCTATTAAATAGTTATTAACTATTTAATAGCTACCTAGTTACAATAATTACCCAATTACCTGTAAAATAAATCCTAACCTAAGTTACAAATACACCTACACTATCAATAAATTAAAGAAACTACAAATATCTATCTAAAAATACAATTAAATAAACTAAACTAAATTACAAAAAAAACAAACACTAAATTACAAAAAATAAAAAAAAGATTACAAGATTTTTAAGCTAATTACACCTATTCTAAGCCCCCTAATAAAATAATAAAGCCCCCCAAAAATAAAATTCCCTACCCTATTCTAAATTAAAAAAAGTTCAAAGCTCTTTTACCTTACCAGCCCTTAAAAGGGCCTTTTGTGGAGGCATGCCCCAAAGAAAACTGCTCTTTTGCGTGCAAAAAAAAAACACAATACCACCCCCCAACATTACAACCCACCACCCACATACCCCTAATCTAACCCAAACCCCCCTTAAATAAACCTAACACTACCCCCCTGAAGATCTCCCTACCTTGTATTCACCCAGCCGGGCCCAACTCCTCATCCGATCCGGGCGATGTGTTCTAGCAAGCGGCAGTGAAGTCTTCTTCCATCCGGGCGATGTCTTGAAGCAAGCAGCAGAGAGTCTTCTTCCATCGGCGATGTCTTCAAGCAAATCGGCATCTTCAATCTTCTTTCTTCGCTCCTCCGCCGCGGAGCATCCTTCCGGCACGACAACTTCCCGACGAATGAGGTTCCTTTAAATGACGTCATCCAAGATTGCGTCCGTCGAATTCCGATTGGCTGATAGGATTCTATCAGCCAATCGGAATTAAGGTAGAAAAATCTGATTGGCTGATTGAATCAGCCAATCAGAATCAAGTTCAATCCGATTGGCTGAACCAATCAGCCAATCGGATTGAACTTGAATCTGATTGGCTGATTCAATCAGCCAATCAGATTTTTCTACCTTAATTCCGATTGGCTGATAGAATCCTATCAGCCAATCGGAATTCGACGGACGCAATCTTGGATGACGTCATTTAAAGGAACCTCATTCGTCGGGAAGTCGTCATGCCGGAAGGATGCTCCGCAGCGGAGGAGCGAAGAAAGAAGATTGAAGATGCCGATTTGCTTGAAGACATCGCCGATGGAAGAAGACTCTCTGCCGCTTGCTTCAAGACATCGCCCGGATGGAAGAAGACTTCACTGCCGCTTGCTGGAACACATCGCCCGGATGGAAGAAGACTTCACTGCCGCTTGCTGGAACACATCGCCTGGATCGGATGAGGAGTTCGGCCCGGCTGGGTGAATACAAGGTAGGGAGATCTTCAGGGGGGTAGTGTTAGGTTTATTTAAGGGAGGTTTGGGTTAGATTAGGGGTATGTGGGTGGTGGGTTGTAATGTTGGGGGGAGGTATTGTGTTTTTTTTTGCAGGCAAAAGAGCAGTTTTCTTTGGGGCATGCCCCCACAAAAGGCCCTTTTAAGGGCTGGTAAGGTAAAAGAGCTTTGAACTTTTTTAAATTTAGAATAGGGTAGGGATTTTTTTTATTTTGGGGGGCTTTATTATTTTATTAGGGGGCTTAGAATAGGTGTAATTAGCTTAAAAATCTTGTATTTTTTTATTTTTTGTAATTTAGTGTTTGTTTGTTTTTGTAATTTAGTTTAGTTTATTTAATTGTATTTTTAGATAGATATTTGTAGTTTCTTTAATTTATTGATAGTGTAGGTGTATTTGTAACTTGGTTAGGATTTATTTTACAGGTAATTGGGTAATTATTTTAACTAGGTAGCTATTAAATAGTTAATAACTATTTAATAGCTATTATACCTAGTTAAAATAATTAACAATTTACCTGTAAAATAAATATAAACCCTAACATAGCTATAATGTAATTATTAATTACATTGTAGCTATCTTAGAGTTTATTTTATAGTTAAGTATTTAGATTTAAATAGGAATATTTTAGTTTATAATATGAATTAGATTTATTTAATAAGAATTTATTTAGGGTTGTTAGGGTTAGATAGAGTTAATATAGTTTATATAAATACTATAATAACTATATTAACTATATTAACACTAATATAATTAGGGTTAATATAGTTAATATATATAATATAATAACTATATTAACTATAATATACTTAGGGTTAATATAGATAATATAGCTGGCGGCGGGGTAGGTAGATTAAATTAGGGGTTAATAATTTTAATATAGATTGCGGCGGTGTAAGGGGTTCACATTAGGGGATAGATCAGTTAGATGGTGGCGGTTTTAGGGGCTCACAGTAGGGGGTTAGTTTATGTAGATGGCGGCGGTTTAGGGGTTAAATACTTTATTAGGGATTGCGGCGGGGGATCACGGTTGACAGGGAGATAGACATTGCGCATGCGTTAGGTGTTAGGTTTTATTTAGCAGATCGCGGTTGACAGGTAGATAGACATTGCGCATGTGTTAGGTGTTAGGTTTATTTTAGCAGCCAGTTTAGGGAGTTACGGGGCTCCAATAGTCAGCGTAAGGCTTCTTACGGCTGCTTTTTGTGGCGAGGTGAAAATGGAGTAAGATTTCTCCATTTTCGCCACGTAAGTCCTTACGCTGTATATTGGATACCAAACTGCGCGGGTTTGGTATACCTGCCTATGGCCCAAAAAACTACGGGCGACGGCAGAAATATACGCGCGTAACTTCTAGGTTACGCCGTATATAGGATACCAAACCCGCGCAAATATTGGCGTCGCCGACTTTTGCGGGCGACGTTTTTTATCGGATCGACCCCCAAATTTGAATATAAATACATTCGCCCATCCCCACCGCCAGCCCACCACATCTCAAAACACTAAATTAAACTATTAACCCCTAAACCTAAACCCCCCTAACTTTAAATTAAAATTACAATATAACTACCTTAATATAAATAAAAATTTACCTGTGAAAATAAAAAACAAAGATTACACTATAAATCAACCTAACATTACTATTTAAAAAAATAAAAATAAACTAAAAATAAAAAAATCCTAACTTACAATATTAAAAAATCCTAATACTATGAAAAACAAACATACCTAAAATTACAAAAACAAACAAACAAACACTAAATTATAAAAATTAAAAATAATCTAACATTACAAAAAACACTAAAATTACGAAAAATTACTAAGAGATAGGTGGACATTTTAATCTTACAAGAAACACATTTCAGATGCAACAGAGAACCTAAATATTTCGGCAAAACATTCACCACTCACTACCACAGCTCCGGCACTTCCAAGAGTGGTGGAGTAAGCATCCTTCTCAATAAGTCACTTCCTTTCACACTTATTCAATCAGCATAAGACCCTGATGGAAGATTCCTAGGCCTGGTGGGTTTATTATATGGCAGACCCATCAAATTAATAAATATATATGCCCCAAACACCAACCAAACCCCCTTTTTTTTAAAAAAAATACTCAATAAAATAGTAGATATCGCGAAGTGGCCTACCTTTGTTGCGGGTGACTTCAATATCCTCTTACGACCGTCCAAAGACAGCTCCAATCCAAACATAAACATTTAAAAAAAGGTGTCAAACACATTATGGACAGGACTGAGGAACCTTAATTTGTATGACACTTGGCGTCTCATACACCAAGGTACCAAAAACTATACCTTCTTCTCCCATCCCAATAAATCATACAGCCGACTCGACTGAATCTTTTCCAATGAATCAGCCCTAGTCCTAGTCAAAAGATGCAATATATCTCCCACATCCTTGTCTGACCATTTAGCAGTAAAACTCAAGATATCCTGGCAAAACACATCCTTAACACCATACCTATGGAAACTGGATGAAAATTTGCTAAATAACCCAGACACAGTATCAAAGCTCAACACTATTATTGAGGAATATTTTAGTCTCAACATACACAATGAAAGACATTCTCCAATCCTTATTATCCAATTATCACTCAACTCTATATAAAATCCAAAACGATAGACCAACACAAGAGCCTCCTTTGAGCATGACAATCTATGTTAATCATACTCAACTACCCACTTTAACATCAGACCAACTTCAAAATCTTAACAGCCCCATTTCCCAACAAGAATTACTTGTGGCCATTAAATCGAGAAAAGCCCAGGCCCTGACGGTTTTTCTGGAACATATTATCAAACATTTTCTTCACTACTCTTTTACCCCATCTTACACAACTTTTCAATGAGGTACCCGACAACAAACCCTTCCTACAATCCATGTTGGAGACACAAGTGGTTGTAATTCCCAAACCAGGCAAACCACCAACTACACCTGCAAATTTTCGCCAGATATCTCTTCTAAACACAGATATCAAATTATACGCAAAAATACTAGTCACCCATATCAACACCATCTTACCACCAATAGTCCATCTTAATCAAGCTGGTTTTACCCCAAATAGAGAAACTAAAGACTAAATCCAATCAGCCAATAGGATTGAGCTCACATTCTATTGGCTGTTCCAATCAGCCAATAGAATGCAAGCTCAATCCTTTTTTGTACTAATATATAACTAATAACTAATAGTTACATTGTATCTAGCTTACGGTTTATTTTTATTTTACAGGCAACTTTGTATTTATTTTAACTAGGTACAATAGTTACTAAATAGTTATTAACTATTTAATAACTACCTAGTTAAAATAAAAACAAATTTACCTGTAAAATAAAACCTAACCTATGTTACAATTACACCTAACACTACACTATAATTAAATTAATTACCTAAACTAAATACAATTAATTACAATTTAAATAAATTATCTAAAGTACGGAACAAAACAAACACTAAATTACAGAAAATAATAAAATAATTACAAGAATTTTAAACTAATTACACCTACTCTAATTCCCCTAACACAATAAAAAATCCCCCCAAAATAAAAAAAAAATCCCTACCCTACACTAAATTACAAATAGCCCTTAAAAGGGCCTTTTGCGGGGCATTGCCCCAAAGTAATCAGCTCTTTTACCAGTAAAAAAAAATTACAAATACCCCCCAACATTAAAACCCACCACCCACACAACCAACCCTACTCTAAAAGCCACCCGATTCCCCCTTAAAAAAACCTAACACTAACCCCTTGAAGATCACCCCACCTTGAGAAGTCTTCACCGAACCGTGCCAAAGTCCTCCACAAAGCCGGCAGAAGTGGTCCTCCAAAAAGAAGTGGTCCTCCAGACGGGCAGAAGTCTTTATCCAGGCAGCATCTTCTATCTTCATCCATCCGGCGCGGAGCGGCTCCATCTTCAAGACATCAAACGCGGAGCATCCTCTTCAAACGACGGCCGACTGAAGAATGAAGGTTCCTTTAAATTACGTCATTCAAGATGGCGTCCCTTCAATTCCGATTGGCTCATATAATCAGCCATATATCAGCCAATCGGAATTAAGGTAGAAAAAATCCTATTAGCTGATGCAATCAGCCAATAGGATTGAGCTTGCAGATTAGGGGTTAATAATGTTTAACTAGTGTTTGCAAGGCGGGAGTGCGGTGGTTTAGGGGTTAATATATTTATAATAGTGGCGGCGATGTCCGGTTCGGCAGATTAGGGGTTAAAATATTTATTTTAGTGTTTACGATGTGGGGGGCCCTCTGTTTAGGGGTTTATAGGTAGTTTATGGGTGTTAGTGTACTTTTTAGCACTTTAGATAAGAGTTTTATGCTACGGCGGTGTAGTGTAAAACTCTTAACTACTGACTTTTAAATGCGGTATCAGTCTTGACAGGAGAGGGTCTACCGCTCACTTTTGGTTAGACTCGTAATACCGGCGTTATGCAAGTCCCATTGAAAATATAGGATACGCAATTGACGTAAGTGGATTTGCGGTATTTCCGAGTCTGGACAAAAAAGTGAGCGGTGAGCCTGTCATTTCAAGACTCGTAATACCAGCGGGTATTAAAAAGCAGCATTGGGACCTCTCAACGCTGCTTTTTAACCCTAACGCACAACTCATAATCTAGCCGCCTATGTTTTAAAAAAAAAAAATACATAGGTTAAGACATGTTGAAATCTGGATTTTTAGGTTTTCAGCTTTCCATATTATCCTTCTTAGGCATAGACAATTTCCCATATTCATGTGTTCATATTTAATATCATACAAATAGACAATCTCATATCCATTAAAATATATATTTTCCTACAATACTGAGGTATATTTTACTTGAAATCTAAATACAAGTTGTATTTTAGCAGTGTATTTCGAGAGTCACAATGTAGACATGTTTCTTTGTTAGCCAGCATAGATGTGGATTCAATACAGGGACACATGGCTGGGCAAGATGTGTATGGAGCTCAACAGGGGATCATTTAACAGGTAGTTTGTAAAAGCTGCAATTCCTTGAAGATGTTTGTAGATTAGGTCATTTCCCCAGACAGACAGACTATTCTCCACAGGGGCCTGTGAGTTAATTTCTTATCTTGGGCAGGAAACTCCATATATGAATCTACACATCTGAAGGTTCCAAAATGCTAATATTTACCTTGAAATTGTTCACTGGTCTATTCCTTAAGGTAACTTTGACAACATTTCTTTTGATGAATGAGAGAGTGGGGGTTTGTTTACACAGCCAAACATCATTTTGGCATAGAGGACTGCAATCTACAGTAAATAAACTGATGCAACTAGTTTCTGTGGTCTTAACAACCATATATATATTAATAATACTCAGGTACCCTGACAGTTTCTTTTGCACCGGATATTTTCTTGTATCAAATTGAATGATCGAGTGTCTTTGCTACAGTTCAATTGATAGAAATAATGTAGCGAGTGTTCCAAAGATTGAAATAGTGTGGCAAATGTTCCAATCACTGGCATATAACTGATAAAATCCTTTTTACAATTTAAAATCCTTCTGATCACCCATACGATTAAATCTTGCGTAAGGTTTGGGGCTTAATTCCAACAGCACTCCCTTATTTAAAAGTAATTACATGGGTGTACAACAATTATATATCCGTGTTTCTTATGGTACCTTATTATAGCGCACGGACGGGTTGTACACCTCTTAAGTGCCTTTTCTGTGTCTGGATAAGCTGAAAGAAAAATGATGTCGGTCTCTTACCGTACTTTCGCTATGGCACAGGTGTCTCTACAGCTGCCGTCCATCGCTTCCTGGTTGGTCCACGTGGTTTCTCTCAGCCTATCCTTGTGGCGGAGTTGTAAATGTAGTTCTGTGTTAATCCGTACTTACTACTCTGCGCAGAGTTTTACTGAACGGATTTGAAGAAAAAGAGTTCCTTTACAATCCAAGCAATCCTTAATATTCTTTAGTTTCAGGATAGCAGTTTTGGCAATTTTGCTGTCATCAACGCATTTCGCCGTATATAAGAAATAGGTGAACCACACATATCAGTACTGATTTATTCAAAATCAACATTTATGTGTTTTTAGATGTGATTTAGGATTGTATGACCAGTCATTAGATTTTTTATATAAATTTGTATATTACTTGCAATATCTTAACCTGATTTTATCTGATAATAAATGTTATATGTTCATTTAGAAAGTTGTAATAATTTGACACTTTACCCCGTAGGTGTACAGCGCATGTATACAACCTTAATTTTTGTAAGTCTTATATTCTTTCTGTCTTTGGGAACAGAACAGTATACGAGCAGGGGTATAATACCAGAGCACTACTCACACACCCCTCTGAAACCACTACCCCACAAAAACCCGGCATCATCCGAAGCCAAGAAACCTTGAAATGAAAGGCCTCAAGGACACTGACCAGCAGATAGTCCAGAAGCCTAGCTAGAGACCGCAGAATCAGATTCAACTGAGCCAACAGTCCTCCAGGAGAACCGTCGCCCAACAGGCAGATTTAGGACTGGACCTCGAAACAGAGAAACCTTTCTCTTAACATCGTGCAAATGCACTAAAAGACAACGGAAGACGGATTCCTCACATCGTCAGAACTAAGAATACTACAGTATTCAGACAAAAAAAGAACGTATAACAGACACAGACAAAAAACCCTGAGTTAAGAACACGCAGCCATCATCAGGATGACACCGAAGAATACTTGCTGAGAAGTAAAAAGCGGCCAGCAAGAGAACAGATTGCAAAAAGGAGAACTCCCATACAAAGGGTACACACTAGGTAATCAAGCCACTAGACATACACACAGGGCTCTAAAAGGGGAAGCACATAACCTCAATGAGACCCACTGCACCCCCAAGAGAGAGAACGGTTACACCCAGAACCCAAAGGTGAATAGTAACCCGGGACCCTCCACTTGTAAACCCAGGGAGCTACCTACTATGCCAACCTAGATCCCGAAGATGACAACGCATCTCAGAACCCACTCCCAACCGGGCCCCAAGCATTGGTAGGCCTTGATACAGGGAAACAGGAGAACTCCAACCCCAAGCTCAAAACGAGCGGAAGAATGGCCACAGCCATCCCAACAGAGCACGGGTGCCAACCCGGCTCCTTAGAAACAGACAGCAAGGCCGTAGACCTAAAGGAATCTAACAAAAGGCCTACCATAGACTCGACACGGAGCCAGCAAGACTTGCAGATGGAACGTAACAACCCAGAGGGAAACACCCTTCTCTGAAAGGTTAACTCTCAGTTTCAACCTCCTGAATCCAGGAGAATCCTTAAGAAAAGGGTCCACACCTCCATAAGAATGAGAATAAGCCCCCCACCCTAAGAAAAGGTATGGGTCCAAAAAGGCAGAGCACCTGCCCACAAGACACGAAGCCACAGGCTAAAGAAGAGATCAATCTCCAACGCAGATGAATTTGGAAGGAATCACCCTAAGGAATTAGCTTGCCAATGCACATCCAATGGGCAATAGCTGCAGCAGTGATACTGCAAATCCATGCAGAGCAGTGAATCCATAAGATTACTACAGCAAGCTGACCAAGGGAAACCGACCAGAAGGCGTAAGTCAAGCCCTATGAGCATCGGCACTCAGAAAACCTGGCCAACCTTGACCAAGTCAATTAGTCAGAGTAAAGGAGATAGCCCAAGTTCCCATGAACTGGGGAACCCCAAACCAGCCCTAGAGTCAAAAAGTCTGGCAACACCTCCAAAAGGGAAAACACTGAGCAAAGCCTCAGCAACCAGAAGTACCAGGGAGAAAACGGGTCCGAGCCCCCAATTGTTTAAACAAACAATATCCGAGAACTTAACACCCCGTCTGATATAAAAAAACAGACCACTGGGCAATAACAATGCAATATCCAGGTCAACCCGGATAATGAGATAACTCACAAGTCCCGACCAAAGGAAGAGACCACTCCTTGCCAAAGTCCAATGCTCCAAAGGAACTAAGGCATTACAAGTCCTACAATGACACTAGAGCCCATAGACTTCCAAACAGCCATAGGACAACAAGCAAGGGGATACCTCGAGGCCCAAATCAATCGAGCAGAGGCTGGTCTCCATCCAAAGAGACCACGCCCAGTGTCCCTAACAGGAAACAACCATCTCCCGGAGGGGAACCCAGGTCCCTAAAAGGAGACCTAACCCACATGGAGACAACAGAGGAAAACCAAAAGGTCTCCTAAAAACAGCTAGACAGGACACAGTCAATGTGCAATAGCTGCAGCTGGTCACATTCTGCAACCCATCCGCTGCAAGGCAGCTGAACTACCCAACAAACTACTAGCTGCTGAGAACTAAATCCAGAAGGAGAATTCCCAGGGCCTCAAAAGAAAAAAGGCCAAACCGCCCAACTCGGCGGCAAGAGGGTGCAAAGCCCTCCAACACTCCACTACATTAGAAGGAGCTCTAGGGTCTGACAACCCCAGACACAAGAGAGAGAGAGACGCAGCGGAACTCCACTGACCCAGTCATCCAAATTGAAGGCTATAAGGACTGAGACAATCCTTCCTGCCTCACGGACCCACCGGTTCTCTAGAATGCTTAGTTAAACACAGATTATAACATGAGCACTCGGCGCCTCTACCAGACCAGCCAAGCAGAGCGGCGTCACGTGTCTGAACAGCTACCAGACAGAACTGAACCCAAACAGGACCAGCCTGCAATCAGGGTCCTAACCGTCGAGCCGCATAAATCCTCCCTCAGAGGGGAAGAAGGAAACAGACAGGACATCCTATCAGATGAAAATAGAATACAAGGCAACCCGTAGGCTATTGCCCAAGAAGAAACAGACCAAACTGCAGGACCAACCAAACGGAGCCCTGATCTTCCAAAAACTGGGAAAGATCTGAATACATGGACAATCGGGAGATTACATCATCCCCACATGTCTAATGAGGTGTGCCATTCGAAGAGCAGACTGAGTATTCCCATATCCGATAAGGATAGGGTCATTCAATAACTGGAAAACATGTCAGAGTAACACCCGAAGGCGTGCAATTCTGTAACGAAAGGCACAACACTCAGGGACAGTCGCACCCGCAGGAACTGTACTAACCAAGGTGGAATACCCGGGACAACAGGACCAGGGAAGGGAAGGCACCACCCTGTCCTCAACTCTATTCAATTTAGGAATTAAAGGTTCATCAGGCAATATGACCTCTGGAACCCCTGAATTTGCCAAAAACCTCCTTTAGAAGAAAGCGCAAATTCCTAAAACTAAAGTCTGGTTCCTCCACAGCTGGAGGTTTAGAGGCAGCAGTCTCTGACCCTGAAAGTTCATACTCTAAAGTCTCAGAAAGAACTTCATCTTCGGATAACCAAAAAAGTATTTGATGTACTCTGGGAAGGAGTGCTATATGTAACCTAAAGCTTGCGCTTAGTAGGGCGAGGTAAAGCATTAAGGCTGCAGGCACCGCTCTCTGGACTGTGCAGTAACGTCTGTAGAAAAAAGGCCCCTCCAAATGAAGGATCAGCAATGCAATGGGAAAACTGCATGTGTATAGAGATAACAATGTAGGGTACACACCTTACTGAACGATAACCCTCAGAGGTACATGGCTCTGTGGTATCAAACACATTTGATATTATCACATTATCAAGGCATATGGAACATAATTGAGAGGGGGAACTAGGGCCTTCTCGCCATATAAACAGGAATTGTTCTTTAGAAATAGAGGGAGTGCCCTCTAAAGAAACTGAATCCTCCATCACTAGTGCAATAACCCGGAGAACTAGAGAGATAAAACATCTTCTTTTTTTTTTATAAAATAACGGCACCTCTATAACCCAATGACTGAGGCACTCGCAGTACAGAGATGTAGGACTCCTCTCTGATAGACACCCAGTCACGAAGAGGGAATGAATAACATAGTGCACAATGCAAGACCGTCCCTGCTATGAGAGAAAGTGCACCAAGCTTGTAAGCTGCATGGCTCTCAAAGTGAAAGTGAAACCTGTATATTCCATAACCGCCTATGAGCCCATAACATCTCACACATAAAGCAGCATAAAATTAAATAAACACATAAAAGTATTATTCCTCCCTGTTCAATAATCCCCCTAAGGATATATTAACCCTTGATTCTATAAAGATAAAAGGTGCCACACTGTGGCCCTGTCATCTGTGTTATCATTATATAAAAATGAAACAATCTTACCAGAATCTATGCCGTGGAACAGGAACACGACCCTTCAAGTGTGACAGGTGGTAGCTGCGCTCCTGACATGGATTTGAGAGAAGAACACAATCTGCGAAACTTGTCAACGGCGATTGCTAAAGGAGCTTTTAATATGAGTCGGGATGGTGTCGCAAAGGGAAGCTCCCTCTGCATCTCCGTACTCTAACGTTCACCCAGGCCCTTAACTGAGAAGCTTGAAGGGCTACTTAAACTCCTGTCACATAGCGAAGGTAGAACCCCTCATAAGAGACCTCCAATTTTCCAGCACCTCTCTGCCCCCTCCTGTGATGAAAGGCAAAGAATGACTGGGGGATGAGGGAAGTGGGAAGAGTATTTAAGCCTCTGGCTGGGGTGTATTTGCCCCCTCCTGGTGGCCAGGTTCTTATTTCCCAAAAGTAATGAATGCGGCTGTGCTTTCTTTCCCATTAGGAAGAAAATTATAAAATATGAGGAAAAAATGGAAAAAAAACACACTTTTTTTAACTTTGACCCCAAAATCAGTTAAACATCTACAACCACCAAAAAACAACCAAAATAAATAGTTTCTAAATTTTGTCCTGAGTTTAGAAATACCCAGGGCGCGATCCGATATACGGCATAGTTTTCGGCGCAAGCAAGGGAACCCGCGCCGCCCGTAATTTCACCTCGCAACTTGACCTATCCAATATACTGTGCCGTCAGATGCTAAACTGGCGTAAATAGGAAAAACCTGCGATCAAATAAAATGTGCGCAAATAGACATTTTAGTCGTCGCAAGTACTTACGCCAGTATTTTGTTCACGTAAAGTCTCAATAAAGTGTAGTTTTATGCAAATGAGCCTACGAATTGTAAAAAACAATGACCAATTCTAAAAGATGCGACACGTAATTACGCCATTCAAAATTCATACATAAACCCATGCGCAGCGGCCATTTTCTTTAGTGTGTTTAGTTGGTTCTTGGAGCTACAGCACACTACAGTGAGTAGAGAGATTAGTGGTAAGAGTAGTGAGAGAGGAGCATTTCATTAAGTTAGTTAGGTCGGATTGTTAAGCCTGTACATTTACTTACACATTTTTTACATATTGCACACATTTTGCATACACACATATAAAAAATACACAACACTTTTTTTTCTAACACCTCACACATTTTATTTATCTTTTACAGTGTGATTAGCTGAGTGTTTGGTTGTGATTGTGTGTGATTGAAGTGGGAGTGAGTGTGAGTGTGTGAGTGTGTGTAGTTTGAGGATGACAGGGAGAGTTAGGGCGGGGGGGAGGAGGGAAGGGGAGTTGCAGGGAGAGGATTATGGACAGGAGGAGCAGCAGGGTCCCCGTCAAGGAGTGAGTGGAGGGGGGAGAGTTAGAAGGGAGGATGGGAGTGGGGTTGCCCCAAGGTCAGGCACACTCAGAAGAGGGACAGAGGGTACACATGGGGATAGAAGGGGGGAGGAGGGAGAGGATAGGGAGGAACCCACACCAGGGACATCCCAGGGAGGGAGCCGAGAAGTGAATGAGGTGCCCCAACTTCTCTTTTGCAGAAAACCTCTCGCTAGTCCAGGCCGTCCTGGAGAACCACACCGCCCTCTTTGGCCAAGAGAAGGGCAAAAGAGTTGCCCGAAGGCGGAAAGATGCATGGATGAAGGTCGAGGAGGCAGTCAATGGCATGGCCCAGCAGAGGAGGAATGTGGATGGGCTCAAGAAAAGGTGGAAAGACTGCAAGAGGCGGGTCAAGGAGAAAATGGGCCAAGAAGCCATGCAGCAGAGGGGAACAGGCGGTGGTCCTCACCAGGAGGCGGAATATAATGAGTGGCAGGAGCTCATTCGCAGGTCCCTGAGCCTCACAGCAGTCCGTGGACTTCCAGGGGCTCGTGACTCAGGGACTGCAACATCAGCACAGCATGCTGGTGAGTAACATCCCACACACCAGTATTATATGTATTTGAGATATAACATCCTTTAATGTCACACATTCATGTACACAATGAGGAGTATGGTATTTGGCCTACTAACAAAAACATGTACAATTATATTTCACATTAAAGGGACATTAAACCAAAGCTTTTTATGTCATTATTCAGATAGAGAATACAGTTTTAAACAACATCCCAATTTACTTCTATTATCTAATTTGCTTCATTATTTTGTTATTCTTTGTTTATTAAATATCAATGCACATGGGTGAGCCAATCACATGAGGCATTGATGTGCAGCCACCAATCAGCAGCTTCTGAGCCTATCTAGATATGCTTTTCAGCTAAGAATATAAAGAGAATGAAGCAAATTAGGTAATGGAAGTAAATTACAAAGTTGTTTAAAATTGCACGCTCTAGCTGAATCATGAAAGAATAAAAACATAATTTATGCTTACCTGATAAATTCCTTTCTTCTGTTGTGTGATCAGTCCACGGGTCATCATTACTTCTGGGATATTATCTGCTCCCCTACAGGAAGTGCAAGAGGATTCACCCAGCAGAGTTGCTATATAGCTCCTCCCCTCTACGTCACCTCCAGTCATTCGACCAAAGACCAACGAGAAAGGAGAAGCCAAGGGTGTAGTGGTGACTGAATTATAATTTAAAAAATATTTACCTGCCTTAAAAAACAGGGCGGGCCGTGGACTGATCACACAACAGAAGAAAGGAATTTATCAGGTAAGCATAAATTATGTTTTCTTCTGTTATGTGTGATCAGTCCACGGGTCATCATTACTTCTGGGATACCAATACCAAAGCAAAAGTACACGGATGACGGGAGGGACAGGCAGGCTCTTTATACGGAAGGAACCACTGCCTGAAGAACCTTTCTCCCAAAAACAGCCTCCGAAGAAGCAAAAGTGTCAAATTTGTAAAATTTGGAAAAAGTATGAAGCGAAGACCAAGTTGCAGCCTTGCAAATCTGTTCAACAGAGGCCTCATTCTTAAAGGCCCAAGTGGAAGCCACAGCTCTAGTGGAATGAGCTGTAATTCTTTCAGGAGGCTGCTGTCCAGCAGTCTCATAGGCTAAACGTATTATGCTACGAAGCCAAAAAGAGAGAGAGGTAGCAGAAGCTTTTTGACCTCTCCTCTGTCCAGAATAAACGACAAACAGGGAAGAAGTTTGGCGAAAATCTTTAGTTGCCTGCAAGTAGAACTTGAGGGCACGAACTACATCCAGATTGTGTAGAAGACGTTCCTTCTTTGAAGAAGGATTTGGACACAAGGATGGAACAACAATCTCTTGATTGATATTCCTGTTAGAAACAACCTTAGGTAAGAACCCAGGTTTAGTACGCAGAACTACCTTGTCTGAGTGAAAGATCAGATAAGGAGAATCACAATGTAGGGCTGATAACTCAGAGACTCTTCGAGCCGAGGAAATAGCCATTAAAAATAGAACTTTCCAAGATAACAATTTTATATCAATGGAATGAAGGGGTTCAAACGGAACACCCTGTAAAACGTTAAGAACTAAGTTTAAACTCCATGGCGGAGCAACAGTTTTAAACACAGGCTTGATCCTAGCTAAAGCCTGACAAAAGGCCTGGATGTCTGAATTTTCTGACAGACGCCTGTGTAACAAGATGGACAGAGCTGAGATCTGTCCCTTTAATGAGCTAGCCGATAAACCCTTTTCTAAACCTTCTTGTAGAAAAGACAATATCCTAGGAATCCTAACCTTACTCCAGGAGTAATCTTTGGATTCACACCAGTATAGGTATTTACGCCATATTTTATGGTAAATCTTTCTGGTAACAGGCTTCCTAGCCTGTATCAGGGTATCAATAACCGACTCAGAAAAACCACGTTTTGATAAAATCAAGCGTTCAATTTCCAAGCAGTCAGCTTCAGAGAAGTTAGACTTTGATGTTTGAATGGACCCTGAATCAGAAGGTCCTGTCTTAGAGGTAGAGACCAAGGCGGACAGGATGACATGTCCACTAGATCTGTATACCAAGTCCTGCGCGGCCATGCAGGCGCTATTAGAATCACTGATGCTCTCTCCTGTTTGATTTTGGCAATCAATCGAGGAAGCAGCGGGAAGGGTGGAAACACATAAGCCATCCTGAAGTTCCAAGGTGCTGTCAAAGCATCTATCAGAACCGCTCCCGGATCCCTGGATCTGGATCCGTAGCGAGGAAGTTTGGCGTTCTGGCGAGACGCCATGAGATCTATCTCTGGTTTGCCCCAACGTCGAAGTATTTGGGCAAAGACCTCCGGATGAAGTTCCCACTCCCCCGGATGAAGAGTCTGGCGACTCAAGAAATCCGCCTCCCAGTTCTCCACTCCCGGGATGTGGATTGCTGACAGGTGGCAAGAGTGAGACTCTGCCCAGCAAATTATTTTTGATACTTCTATCATTGCTAGGGAGCTTCTTGTCCCTCCCTGATGGTTGATGTAAGCTACAGTCGTGATGTTGTCCGACTGAAACCTGATGAACCCCCGAGTCTTTAACTGGGGCCAAGCTAGAAGGGCATTGAGAACTGCTCTCAATTCCAGAATGTTTATTGGCAGGAGACTTTCCTCCTGACTCCATTGTCCCTGAGCCTTCAGAGAATTCCAGACAGCGCCCCAACCTAGAAGGCTGGCGTCTGTTGTTACGATTGTCCAGTCCGGCCTGCTGAACGGCATCCCCCTGGACAGATGTGGCCGAGAAAGCCACCATAGAAGAGAGTTTCTGGTCTCTTGATCCAGATTCAGAGTGGGGGACAAATCTGAGTAATCCCCATTCCACTGACTCAGCATGCACAATTGCAGCGGTCTGAGATGTAGGCGTGCAAAGGGTACTATGTCCATTGCTGCTACCATTAAGCCGATCACCTCCATGCATTGAGCTACTGACGGGAGTTGAATGGAATGAAGGACACGGCATACATTTAGAAGCTTTGTTAATCTGTCTTCTGTCAGATAAATCTTCATTTCTACAGAATCTATAAGAGTCCCCAAGAATGGAACTCTTGTGAGAGGCAAGAGAGAACTCTTCTTTTCGTTCACTTTCCATCCATGCGACCTTAGAAATGCCAGAACTAACTCTGTATGAGACTTGGCAGTTTGAAAGCTTGAAGCTTGTATCAGAATGTCGTCTAGGTACGGAGCTACCGAAATTCCTCGCGGTCTCAGAACCGCTAGAAGGGCACCCAGAACCTTTGTGAAGATTCTTGGAGCCGTAGCCAATCCGAATGGAAGGGCTACAAACTGGTAATGCCTGTCTAAGAAGGCAAACCTTAGATACCGGTAATGATCTTTGTGAATCGGTATGTGAAGGTAAGCATCCTTTAAATCCACTGTGGTCATGTATTGACCCTTTTGGATCATGGGTAAGATTGTCCGAATAGTTTCCATTTTGAACGATGGAACTCTTAGGAATTTGTTTAGGATCTTTAAATCCAAGATTGGCCTGAAAGTTCCCTCTTTTTTGGGAACCACAAACAGGTTTGAGTAAAACCCTTGTCCTTGTTCCGACCGCGGAACCGGATGGATCACTCCCATTAATAATAGATCTTGTACACAGCGTAGAAACGCGTCTTTCTTTATTTGGTTTGTTGACAACCTTGACAGATGAAATCTCCCTCTTGGGGGAGATAATTTGAAGTCTAGAAGGTATCCCTGAGATATGATCTCTAGCGCCCAGGGATCCTGGACATCTCTTGCCCAAGCCTGGGCGAAGAGAGAGAGTCTGCCCCCCACTAGATCCGGTCCCGGATCGGGGGCCCTCGGTTCATGCTGTCTTAGGGGCAGCAGCAGGTTTTCTGGCCTGCTTGCCCTTATTCCAGGACTGGTTAGGTTTCCAGCCTTGTCTGTAACGAGCAACAGCTCCTTCCTGTTTTGGTGCAGTGGAAGTTGATGCTGCACCTGCTTTGAAATTCCGAAAGGGACGAAAATTAGACTGTCTAGCCTTAGCTTTGGCTTTGTCTTGAGGTAGAGCGTGGCCCTTACCTCCTGTAATGTCAGCGATAATTTCTTTCAAACCGGGCCCAAATAAAGTTTGCCCCTTGAAAGGTATATTAAGTAATTTGGACTTAGAAGTTACATCAGCCGACCAGGATTTTAGCCACAGCGCCCTACGTGCCTGAATGGCGAATCCTGAATTCTTAGCCGTAAGTTTGGTTAAATGTACTACGGCCTCCGAAATGAATGAATTAGCTAGTTTAAGGACTCTAAGCCTGTCCGTAATGTCGTCCAGCGTAGCGGAACTAAGGTTCTCTTCCAGAGACTCAATCCAAAATGCTGCCGCAGCCGTAATCGGCGCGATGCATGCAAGGGGTTGCAATATAAAACCTTGTTGAACAAACATTTTCTTAAGGTAACCCTCTAATTTTTTATCCATAGGATCTGAAAAAGCACAGCTATCCTCCACCGGGATAGTGGTGCGCTTAGCTAAAGTAGAAACTGCTCCCTCCACCTTAGGGACCGTTTGCCATAAGTCCCGTGTGGTGGCGTCTATTGGAAACATCTTTCTAAATATTGGAGGGGGTGAGAACGGCACACCGGGTCTATCCCACTCCTTAGTAACAATTTCAGTTAATCTCTTAGGTATAGGAAAAACGTCAGTACTCGCCGGTACCGCAAAGTATTTATCCAACCTACACATTTTCTCTGGTATTGCAACAGTGTTACAATCGTTAAGAGCCGCTAAGACCTCCCCTAGTAATACACGGAGGTTTTCCAATTTAAATTTAAAATTTGAAATATCTGAATCCAATCTGCTTGGATCAGAACCGTCACCTACAGAATGAAGCTCTCCGTCCTCATGCTCTGCAAGCTGTGACGCAGTATCAGACATGGCCCTAGAATTATCAGCGCACTCTGTTCTCACCCCAGAGTGATCACGCTTGCCTCTTAGTTCTGGTAATTTAGCCAAAACTTCAGTCATAACAGTAGCCATATCTTGTAATGTTATCTGTAATGGCTGCCCAGATGTACTAGGCGCCATAATATCACGCACCTCCCGGGCGGGAGACGCAGGTACTGACACGTGAGGCGAGTTAGACGGCATAACTCTCCCCTCGCTGTTTGGTGAAATTTGTTCAATTTGTACAGATTGGCTTTTATTTAAAGTAGCATCAATACAGTTAGTACATAAATTTCTATTGGGCTCCACCTTGGCATTGGAACAAATGACACAGGTATCTTCCTCTGAATCAGACATGTTTTAACACACTAGCAATAAACATGCAACTTGGTTACAATCTTATTTAACAAAAAAACGTACTGTGCCTCAAAGAAGCACTAAACGATTAAATGACAGTTGAAATAATGAACTGAAAAACAGTTATAGCATCACTCTTTAAAAACAACACAACTTGTTAGCAAAGGTTTGTTCCCATTAGTAAAGTAACACTAATTAAATTTTAAACATAAAAATCACAGAGCAACGTTTTAAAACACAGTCACTACATAAGTCTCACAGCTCTGCTGAGAGAATCTACCTCCCTTCAAAGAAGTTTGAAGACCCCTGAGTTCTGTTAGAGATGAACCGGATCATGCAGAAAATACAAGAGTAACTGACTGGAAATTTTTGATGCGTAGCAAAGAGCGCCAAAAACGGCCCCCCCCCCTCACACACAGCAGTGAAAGAGAAACAAAACTGTCATAATCAAAACAAGCAAACTGCCAAGTGGAAAAATAATGCCCAAATATTTATTCACTCAGTACCTCAGAAATGCAAACGATTCTACATTCCAGCAAAAACGTTTAACATGAATTAAATACCTATTAAAAGGTTTAATGTACTTTTACAGAGTAATTCCGGTGAAATACCATCCCCAGAATACTGAAGAGTAGAGTATACATACATGTCATTATAACGGTATGGCAGGATTTTCTCATCAATTCCATTCAGAAAATAAAAACTGCTACATACCTCAATGCAGATTCAACTGCCCGCTGTCCCCTGATCTGAAGCTTTTACCTCCCTCAGATGGCCGAGAAACAGCAATATGATCTTAACTACTCCGGTTAAAATCATAAGAAAAACTCTGGTAGATTCTTCTTCAAACTCTGCCAGAGAAGTAATAACACGCTCCGGTGCTATTGTAAAATAACAAACTTTTGATTGAAGTTATAAAAACTAAGTATAATCACCATAGTCCTCTCACACCTCCTATCTAGTCTTTGGGTGCAAGAGAATGACTGGAGGTGACGTAGAGGGGAGGAGCTATATAGCAACTCTGCTGGGTGAATCCTCTTGCACTTCCTGTAGGGGAGCAGATAATATCCCAGAAGTAATGATGACCCGTGGACTGATCACACATAACAGAAGAAAATGGTTTTAATGTCCATTTAATGCTACTTAACACATTGAAATTCATGATATGAGGTGGAATAGTGAAATACTAACATGTCTCGGAGTAACACTGGCCACAAGCCACATGTAGAGTTTTCAGTAAATGGACACTATAGCCATCACAATACTTTTAGCACAAGAAAGCACGTTATGTGCCTACATCAGGCTAAAGGAAATTGTATGACCATAGTGTCACTTAAAGAACACATTTTCTCCATCACTGACATGTACACAGAACTATTGTATGAAACACATACATGTATACTTTGCATATTAAAATCCCTCATATCACAAATCACAATGTGCACATGCATGTTATAGAGTTTGACATGAGAATGAGTATAGGCCCTAGCATGTATCAATGTACATTGTATGCCCACATGGATATATATATGATTGTACTAATACCTCTCATCATTTGACTCCTCCACAGAACCTCCTGTCACCAGGGTGCAAACGGCCATGCATCCACCGCAACCACCAGGCCAAAGGATGGCTCCACCACGACCAGCAGGCCAGAAGATGGCTCCACCACTACCACCAGGCCAGAGAATCCCTCAACAGTATGCTCCCAGGCATGAGGTGGGTTAGATTGCCTCTTTTGAGGACCCATATGTCATGCCACCAAGATTTGAAGAGGAGCCCTGGCAGGAGCCCTGGCCAGAGGACTATTCTTTTGGTTATGAGGGGCAGCCAAGACATCCCCAAAGGGTAGATGTCTTTACCCCCCCCCCTCCCAATATCAGGCCAGTCAGGACGTTTACCACCAGGACATACAAACTGGTCAGGCTGAGTGGTCGCACACCAGTAGTCAATGGGACTACCAGTCCACCCGGAGAGCTCCACCATCTGCTTCCCTTGGAAGAGCTCCAGCATATGAAGAGGAGCATATAGCTGTGGTAGTTCCTCCTGAGGCACCAGCTTTTGTAGTTCCACCTGAGGCACCAGCTGGGGTTGTTCATCCTGAGGCACCAGCTGTCATTGTTCATCATGAGGCACCAGCTGGGGTTGTTGATCCTGAGGCACCAGCTGGGGTTGTTGATCCTGAGGCACCAGCTGGGGTTGTTGATCCTGAGGCACCAGCTGGGGTTGTTCATCCTGAGGCACCAGCTGGGGTTGTTCATCCTGAGGCACCAGCTGTCATTGTTCCAGATGCAAAAGCAGCTAGAGGTGAACCTGCAACTATAATCCCTGCTGGTGAACAGCCTTTAGATCCTCTGACTTCTGCCCTGGGCGACGAATACATTGCCCTCCAGAGGAGGCAAACATCAGCCTGCGAGAGGCTCACATCAACCTGCGAGAGAATGCAGGGAGACCAACGCAGGTTTTACAGGAGCCAACAGACTTTACTACAGCGTTCCATTGAGCTGCAACGGGACATGGCAGCATCTTTAAGTGGTATAGTCCAGAACCAATCTCAGATGATGAGAGTTATTTCGGACATGCAGATGCAGAGTGACAACAGATGGCGGGAACAAAACCAACTGTTGGGTGTGTTGGTGGAGCATTTCACACACCAGCAGGACACTGCCTCCAGCCTCTCATCTGTGGCCAGCATTCCTGCAGAATCCTCTGAATCCACACAACCCAGGAGAGGCAGGAGACCCACTCCAGGCCCCTCAGCCCCCTCATCTAAGAAGCCTAAAAAAAAAAAAATATTGTTATATTTCATCCTAAATCTTGTCCTCTGTTATTTACCATATAATTGTCATCCACATCCATGTGAGGGGTGTTTTAGTACACTAATATTTTTGAAACATATAATAAGGCCTGTTCGGAAATGGCCCAAAAAAGGTAATATCATCATGTTTATGACATATTCATGTTCTCTAAACCACATCACATAGTTGTGTATGAAGGGTACATATAGTGATATTCACTTTTAAGATGTAAATCAAGGTTTCACACATCCAATAGAAATTGACACATGTGCAGGGATAGGCACAAGCCAAGGCTGTGGCGGACATTTTCTAAGGTAAAGACCTTTAGTGAAGGACACCTTGCCTATCCCTGCACATGGGTATATATATCTAAACAATAATGTATTTACAGAAGGTGTGAACATAAGGTATAAACATACATTTTCATTCCTCGAAATGATAGTCAATAAATCATAGTGACCAAAACATGAATTGAACTAATGATATATTTTCAGTAATTAGGGTGATTAAGGGAATGGGGGTGGGATGTAGTAGTTTCACTTACATGCAGTGGAAATCCGCAGTATGTAATTCGATGATCAGCTGCAGCAGGGGCAGCACAATCACCATGGACCTCAGCAGCAACTATAGAATCAGCATGTGTAGACGGAACAACAGGGGATTGTAGGGCTTCAAGCACCCCTTGTGCCCCATGTTGACCCCTTGTGCCCCATGTTGACCCCTTGTGCCCCATGTTGACCCCTTGTGCCCCATGTTTGCCCCATGTTGACCCCTTGTGCCCCATGTTGTGCCCCATGTTGACCCCTTGTGCCCCATGTTGACCACTTGTGCCCCATGATGCACCCCTTTGTGATTGGTTTGACAAACTTGCAGGGGCAGGAATAATAAATGCTTTGAAGAGGTTAACTATTTGTGATCAAGCTGCTGATATGTATGTTGTTAAGCATGCACTTGTTAGGCCTTCAGAGAGTTACGTTGGTTTCTAAGTCAGTGCAAGGGTTGCTGCGCCTTCAATTTGTGGCGAGATGATGAGATGTACATTGTATGCCCACATGGATATATATATGATTGTACTAATACCTCTCATCATTTGACTCCTCCACAGAACCTCCTGTCACCAGGGTGCAAACGGCCATACATCCACCGCAACCACCAGGCCAGAGGATGGCTCCACCACGACCAGCAGGCCAGAGGATGGCTCCACCACTACCACCAGGCCAGAGAATCCCTCAACAGTATGCTCCCAGGCATGAGGTGGGTTGGATTGCCTCTGTTGAGGACCCATATGTCATGCCACCAAGATTTGAAGAGGAGCCCTGGCAGGAGCCCTGGCCGGAGGACTATTCTTTTGGTTATGAGGGGCAGCCAAGACATCCCCAAAGGGTAGATGTCTTTACCCCCCCCCTCCCAATATCAGGCCAGTCAGGACTTTTATCACCAGGACATACAAACTGGTCAGGCTGAGTGGTCGCACACCAGTAGTCAATGGGACTACCAGTCCACCCGGAGAGCTCCACCATCTGCTTCCCTTGAAAGAGCTCCAGCATATGAAGAGGAGCATATAGCTGTGGTAGTTCCTCCTAAGGCACCAGCTGGGGTTGTTCATCCTGAGGCACCAGCTGTCATTGTTCATCATGAGGCACCAGCTGGGGTTGTTGATCCTGAGGCACCAGCTGGGGTTGTTGATCCTGAGGCACCAGCTGGGGTTGTTGATCCTGAGGCACCAGCTGGGGTTGTTGATCCTGAGGCACCAGCTGGGGTTGTTCATCCTGAGGCACCAGCTGTCATTGTTCCAGATGCAACAGCAGCTAGAGGTGAACCTGCACCTATAATCCCTGCTGGTGAACAGCCTTTAGATCCTCTGACTTCTGCCCTGGGCGACGAATACATTGCCCTCCAGTGGAGGTAAACATCAGC
Source organism: Bombina bombina (assembly GCF_027579735.1). Classification (NCBI taxonomy): domain Eukaryota; kingdom Metazoa; phylum Chordata; class Amphibia; order Anura; family Bombinatoridae; genus Bombina; species Bombina bombina. Next base: position 671,412,399 of record NC_069504.1, read on the forward strand.
CTGCAAGAGGCTCACATCAACCTGCGAGAGAATGCAGAGAGACCAACGCAGGTTTTACAGGAGCCAACAGACTTTACTACAGCGTTCCATTGAGCTGCAACGGGACATGGCAGCATCTTTAAGTGGTATAGTCCAGAACCAATCTCAGATGATGAGAGTTATTTCGGACATGCAGATGCAGAGTGACAACAGATGGCGGGAACAAAACCAACTGTTGGGTGTGTTGGTGGAGCATTTCACACACCAGCAGGACACTGCCTCCAGCCTCTCATCTGTGGCCAGCACTCCTGCCGAATCCTCTGAATCCACACAACCCAGGAGAGGCAGGAGACCCACTCCAGGCCCCTCAGCCCCCTCATCTAAGAAGCCTAAAAAAAAAAAAATATTGTTATATTTCATCCTAAATCTTGTCCTCTGTTATTTACCATATAATTGTCATCCACATCCATGTGAGGGGTGTTTTAGTACATTAATATTTTTGAAAAATATAATAAGGCCTGTTTGGAAATGGCCCAAAAAAGGTAATATCATCATGTTTATGACATATTCATGTTCTCTAAACCACATCACATAGTTGTGTATGAAGGGTACATATAGTGATATTCACTTTTAAGATGTAAATCAAGGTTTCACACATCCAATAGAAATTGACACATGTGCAGGGATAGGCACAAGCCAAGGCTGTGGCGGACATTTTCTAAGGTAAAGACCTTTAGTGAAGGACACCTTGCCTATCCCTGCACATGGGTATATATATCTAAACAATAATGTTTTTACAGAAGGTGTGAACATAAGGTATAAACATACATTTTCATTCCTCGAAATGATAGTCAATAAATCATAGTGACCAAAACATGAATTGAACTAATGATATATTTTCAGTAATTAGGGTGATTAAGGGAATGGGGGTGGGATGTAGTAGTTTCACTTACATGCAGTGGAAATCTGCAGTATGTAATTCGATGACCAGCTGCAGCAGGGGCAGCACCATCACCATGGACCTCAGCAGCAACTATAGAATCAGCATGTGTAGACGGAACAACAGGGGATTGTAGGGCTTCAAGCACCCCTTGTGCTCCATGTTGACCCCTTGTGCCCCATGTTGACCCCTTGTGCCCCATGTTGACCCCTTGTGCCCCATGTTTGCCCCATGTTGACCCCTTGTGCCCCATGTTGTGCCCCATGTTGACCCCTTGTGCCCTATGATGCACCCCTTTGTGATTGCTTTGACAAACTTGCAGGGGCAGGAATAATAAATGCTTTGAAGAGGTTAACTATTTGTGATCAAGCTGCTGATATGTATGTTGTTAAGCATGCACTTGTTAGGCCTTCAGAGAGTTACGTTGGTTTCTAAGTCAGTGCAAGGGTTGCTGCGCCTTCAATTTGTGGCGAGATGAGAATGGAGTAGATTTTCTGAAATCTGCGCGCGTAAGTACTTACGCCGTATATGGGATACCAAACTGCGCGTGTTTTGTATGTTAGTCTATGGGCCAAAAAACGACGGGCGAAGGCAGAAATATACGCGCGTAACTTCTAAGTTACGCCATATATAGGGATACCAAACCCGCCCAAATATTGGCGTCGCCGGCTTTTGTGGGCGACGATTTATATCGGATCGAGGCCCCAATGTTTACATGTTCTTTGCTTTTTTTGCAAGTTATAGGGCAATAAATACAAGTAGCACTTTGCTATTTCCAAACCATTTTTTTTCAAAATTAGCGATAGTTACATTGGATCACTGATATCTGTCAGGAATCCCTGAATATCCCTTGACATGTATATATATATATATTTTATCAGACAACCCAAAGTATTGATCTAGGCCTATTTTGGTATATTTCATGCCACCATTTCACCGTCAAATGCGAGCAAATAAAAAAAATCGTTCACTTTTTCACAAACTTTTTCACAAACTTACTGAAATGATTTACAAACAGCTTCTGCAATTATGGCACAAATGGTTGTACATGCTTCTCTGGGATCCCCTTTGTTCAGAAATATCAGACATATATGGCTTTAACATTGCTTTTTGGTAATTAGAAGGCTGCTAAATGCCGCTGCACACCACACTGGTATAATGCCCAGCAGTGAAGGGGTTAATTAGGTAGCTTGTAGGGAGCTTGAAGGGTTAATTTTAGCTTTAGTGTATAGATCAGCCTCCCACCTGACACATACCACCCCCTGAACCCCCCGAAACAGCTCTCTTCCCTCCCCCACCCCACAAATGTCCCCGCCATCTTAAGTACTGGCAGAAAGTCTGCCAGTATAAAAAAAAAGTTTGTGTTTGTTTTTTTTTTGTGTAGGATCCCCCTTTACCACCCAACCTCCCTGAGCCCCCCCAAACAGTTCTCTAACCCTCCTACCCCCTCCCGCATGCACCGGGGACTAATCCGACGGAAGTGATCTAGCGATGGGCCGCCCACCCGCCTCCCTGCAGCTGCTCCCACCCACTAATGATCAGCACCATCGCTGGCCGATGCAGAGGGTCACAGAGTGGCCCTCACTGCATCGGTGTGCCAGAAAAGGTATTGCAGTGATGCCTCAATATCGAGGCTTAACAGCAATACCTTGAAAGCAGCTGGAAGCGATCAGGATCGCTTCCAGACGCTTTAAACCCCTGACGAAGTACAGGGTATGTCGCTGTTCTTTAAAGACCAGTTTTTGTAAGACATACCCTGTACGACGTGTGTCGTTAAGGGATTAAATTTGCGGCTGTAGGTCTGCTCATGCAAGCCTACTGCTCATAGCCTCAAAGCTGCAAATGCAGCTTAATAAATGTACCCCTTAGTTTGAACATCTTGTTCCACATTATATCTACAAGGAAAGCAAACAGACGAACATAGCTATGATTGGATGAATGCCTCATAACAAAATCTCCATCCTAAAAAAGAATAAGGCTCAAGGTTGCATAGAATAAGTGTAGTAAAACTTATATAATTTATAGGGTGAGGGCTTGCTACAAAGGGATGTGTGCTAGGATTGCTTGATGTCTTCAGATAAGTTAATAGAGATAATTTAAAAAGTAGCAATCTGAATTAGGGTGGGAACATTAGGCATGTGCATTTGGATAAATGAAAATAAATAAATACTAAATTTGCTGTATTTTTTTGCATTTGTTTTGATGATGCAAAACTATTAAAAACTAAAATGTGATTCAATAAGCAGTTAAACCTGTTACTCTAAATGTAAGAAAGGTTTTTCCTGCACACACAGGTCTTTTTTGCAGACTGGAAAGGCTTCAAATTTACAAGGGTTTTTTAGTATTCAATAGCTAGCCAGCAATGTTGTGTCATCTGATTGACTGATTCCTGTTTTAGCCAACAAGTATGTAAGCTCCACTTTTGTTTTTGACAATCCTGACCACATTCAAAAAAATGCTGGAAATGATGCTCAGTAATAAGTAGGTTTCTTACCTATATTAGATGTTTCCTTAAATTGCATGGAGCTCAAGTTTAGTGTGGCCAATATACACTCCGTGTCCTCCAAATACCTCTTATTTTCATAGACAAAGTTGGAAGACATTATAACAGACATGCAGCACCTTTGTACACTCACAGCCCTCAGATTAGCCCAAGATAGTCCAGAGCCCTAGCCAAGAGAATATTTGGAAAGTTTTTAGAATCTGCTACCAATATTGGTCACATAGAAAGATTAAGCAGGAGCCTTTCACTTACCGGGAAAATAAATAATTTGGGGAAATTCTGAATGGTTTTCCATTCCCTCTTCAGATACTTTATGTGTCCAATGAACACAATCTGCTTAAGTTCCTCATAAGTGAAGTTGCTGGTTCGTAGAGGCATTACAAAATCTTGCAGTCCAATCAGCGTTGAACTGGCACCTCCAAAGATGTTGACTACAATGTGATCATGGAAATCCATGTGCACTGCTGCTCTGTGAGTCTGAAAGATAAATAAAATCCTAATGGGACACAGTCACCACTACCATTTTGAAGTGCAATTTGTCAAACTGTTGTAAGGAAAGAGGACTCCATTTTAGATTCAGCAGCAAAAAAAATCAACATTAGTAAACGAAGTCTCCATGGAAAGTAAAGGGATCAAAGAATAAAGTGAGCTGTGTAGGTAGTTAAAGGGACAGTAAACTTTGAGATGTTTAAATAAAATGTTTAGTCATGCATAATGAAACAACTTTTCAATATATTTCATTATTTTTTTTTGCCCCATTGTCATGTAAGTTAAGGGATACTAAACCCAATTTTTTTTCTTTAATGATTCAGATAGAGCATGTGATTTTAAGGAACTTTCTAATTTACTCCTGATATTTTCTTTGTTCTCTTGCTATCTTTATTTGAAAAGCAAGAATGTAAGCTTAGGAGCGGGCTCATTGTTGGTTCAGCGCCTAGGTTGCGCTTGCTGATTGGTGACAAAATGTAGCCACCAATCAGCAAGCGCTATCCAAGGTCTTGAACCAAAAATGGGCCGGCTCCTTAGCTTAGATTCCTGCTTTTTTTCAAATAAAGATAGCAAGATAATGAAGAAAAAATTATAATAGGAGTAAATTAGAAACTTGCTTAAAATTGCATACTCTATCATGAAAGAAATAAAAAATGGGTTTAGTATCCCTTTAGCTCGGAAAATTGAGACATTTCTTATCTTCAGAACATGAAATACACTTGACTTCTCAAGGCTTAATCTACTTTGCATATATGTCCGTATTTGGCTTTATTAGATAAAAACTGTACAACAATTAATTGTATACTAAGTTTATGACAGTGGCTAGCCTTGTTGTCTGTGAGACAAACAGTGAGTGTAAAATAATTCCAGTAAAAAGGATGTTAATTTGTTTTAAAACCATTAACACTTGTCTGATATATTATTCTAGAGCAATACAGCAGAAATGTCTTGTAATTACAAGGGGTTTACTGTCCCTTTAAAGAGATTAAATAAACCTTTTAATTGTAGACTGTTCTCTCAGACAGATAGGGCCTGATGATCTAAAGCTCGCTGCTCTGGTAAGAGGATCTAAGACATCTCTTCAGTGCTACGAGATCCCTTAAACAATTTTATAAAGGCAAATGTTACCTTGACAGCTGTTTATCTCACTATGCTGGGTTCTGGATATGAATGAAAGACACCTACATTTCATCAAGGTTTAAGAGATATTTATTTAGGATGTAATTAAAGGAAGAGTGAAAGGTGCAAGAAAATAAAACAACATAGTTTATGCTTACCTGATTCATTTATTTATTTCATGATGGTGAGAGTCCAAAAGCCATTACATATGGGATTACACTTCAGTCCACGAGGAGAAGGCAAAGACACTCCTATGATCCAGAGCTTTAATCCCTCCCGTTTTCCGATAATCTGTCAGTCATACATATGGCCAAGCAGATGGCGTGAAACAGAGAGGCATTAAAGATACAGCAGGGCAAGTGAAGGGCAAACTGGTACTGCCACCAACTGAACAAACAGAAAGAGTGGGTCTTGTGGACTATCACCATCATGAAATAAATTAATTTATTAGGTAAGTATACATTTTTTTTTTCTTTCATAAAATGGTGAGAGTCCACCAAGCCATAATATTTGGAATCCTACACCCAAGCAGTGAAGTCCAGATGAACACAATTAAATAGGGCAGGATAACAGTAAGGCAGGTATGTTACTGAACAGGCAAAGTGGCCCACAGAACTTTCCAGCCAAATGCAGCCTCTGAAGAGGAAAACATGCCAAAGTGTTATAATTTGGTAAAAGTATGTTAAGAAGACCAAGTAGACAGTTTGCAAATTTCCTCAATGGAAGCTTCATTCCTAAAGGCCTACAATATGGCAACTGCTCTAGAGGAATAAGCAGTAATGCTCTAGGTTGAGTCTTCCCTACCACTAATTACGCCTATGAATCAAGGCCTTAAGCCAAGCGGCTAAGATAACTGACCTAAAGAGAAGTTTCTAAAATTATTTTTTAGTTTCATGGTAAAATGTTAAGGCTTTTACAACATCTAGGTTGTGAAGAAGTCATTCCTTAGAATTCTTGGAAGCTGGACATATTGATGTAACAAATAATTAATGTTTTCTGAAGATACTACCTTAGGAAGAAAAGAGTAGTTGGTGAAAATACAGGCAAGGAGGATCACAGAATGCAGTGGTAAGCTCAAACATCCTCCTGGCTGAGGAAAGGGCCAAGACAACACCTGAATGTAAAGACAATGCAAAGGCTCAAAGAAGGAGCCTGGATGACTCTTAAAAACAAGTTAAGATTTCATGGGGGGGGGGGGTTGTTTAATAACTGGTCTGATTCTGATTAAGACTTGAACAAAGGTCTGAATGACAGGCAGCTTAGTGATCTATTTGTTATACGAGACAGACAGAGCCAACATCTGACTCTTAAGAGAACTGGCTGATAAGCCTTTTCCCAGATCGCCCTGTAAGAAGTGTAGCACTCTTGGAATTAAAAAAGAACAGAACCTCACACCGTCACACCAGAAAAGAAAGGTTTGCCAAATTATGTGATATATGCACCTGGTCACAAATTTCCATGACTGAATCAGGGTATCAATAATTTGATCAGATAACTTTTTTAGGATAAGATTAGGTGATGAAAAGACATAAGTCAAACTTAGCACATTAAGATCCTTATGATAGAAGAGGCCTTGCTATAGAAGATCCTTTCTGAGGGATAGCTGCCAAGCTGGGCAAGAGAACAGTTAAATCATATCCACATACCAAGTCCTGTAAGGCCACACCAGTGCAATCAGAATTAGTGATGCCAGCTCTTGCTTGATCCCAGGTCTGTAGTGCCCCAATGCATCATGATCTGATTGAACACCTCCTGGTTCAAAGGTCATTCCCTCGGGTGAACATACTGGTGGCTGAAAAAGTCTGCTTATCAATTGCTCACTCCTGGGATTTGGATAGCAGAAATTATGCAATGATTGCATTCTGCCCAAGTTAGAATGAGGACTTTTTCCTTCATTGCCAAGTAACTTCGTGTTCTACAATGATTATTTATGAAAGCCACTGCTGTGACATTGTTTGATTGGAACCTGAGAAAGAATTTCAGCCTTAAATTGAGCCAATTCTGGAAGGGTCCTGAAGATTATACAGAATTTTAAAATGTTGATTGGTAACTTCACTTCTCAAGGAGACCACACTTGAAATCCACTAGGATTCTTGTGAGAAAGAAAAGGAAAAATGTATCTGAAGCTGCTTCCATGAGGCCTACAAGTTCCATGCATTATGCAACGGAAGATAGGAAATTGAGTTGTAGAAGGGCACATGCTACAGCAATTACTTGTGCTTGCACCATAGTTAATATTGCTCTAAGAACTTTCGTAAAGAGTCTGAGCCTGGGTGCTAAACCAAAGGGAAGTGATAGTGCCTGATTAGGAAGGCAAATTTCAGGAATTTGACATGATCGCTATAAATAGGAATATGCAAATAGGCATTTACGCAAATCATCTCCATTTTGAAAACATGAACTTTCAGAAACGTATTTAGGGTTTTAAGATCCAATATAGGGCAAAAGGGACCTTCCTTCTTTTGAAATCTTAGCAGAATGAAGTAGAAACCCTGATTCTGTTCGATACCAGGAATGGGAGCTATTACTCCCATTGCTTACAGGTCTTTTACACACGCAAAGAAAGCTTTGGTTTTTAAGGGATCTCGAGGTACATGAGACATGGGGAATCTTACTCAAGGAGCTCATATTTTAAAGCCTATTCGATATGCTTGTAAAATTATGTTTAACACCCAAGAATCTTAAACTGACTTTTGCCAGGCCTTCTGAAAAAGGTTCAATCTGCCCCCTACCAGAATGTTGTGTGGCATGGGAGCAGGATTTTTGGATTATTTGGACTTCCAAGGGGTCTTGGAGAAGTTTGTCCTCTGAAGTCTTTTGATTGTTAGACTGAAAGAAGCAAAAACATCTAGCGGACCTAAACCTGCCTTTAGCCCTTTTGGGCTAGATTACAAATGACATGCTAAATATTACGCACAAGCAATACTGGGTTTTGTGCACCTCAGGAATAGCGCAAGTATTACAAGTTGAAAGTAAATGTGAGAGCGCAATCACATTTTATGTTCGTCATTTTAGCACAACTAAAACCCATGCGTAAAGGATAATGCATTAAAAAAAAACATTGCACTAAACACAACATAAATACACTCACAATTAAAGTTACACTCATATAAACACTATCTAATAAACATTAGTCATTAAAATATTTTTTTTTAAAAGTTATAAGGGTTAAAACTTATTTGGTATATGACAAGGTGTTTCACTGAAAAGAACTATATTGAATATATATATATATATATATATATATACATGTCTTAATATGTGTATGTCTTTATTATGTATATATATATATATATATATATATACTATTAGATGTGTGTACAGATGTGTTTTACTCTATATTTCCTTTACACATTTCACATTCCAATGTTCATCATTTACAGGATAATGTTATTTTTATTGTAAGTACATATTTCTCTATATATGTATATACCTGTAACTGTATATCTATATATATATATACAGTATATAAAATAAAAAAATACATTATTTTCTAGGTGAAGAACATAGAAATGTAAAATATGCTTAACACACATTGAGGTTCGCTATAGGTCTAATGCGATATTGGGTTAGCACACACAAAATAAAACTAATCTTGCATTGCATTACTGAAATATTAAATATAAAATATTAAAAAAATATAATAATATTAATTAAAAATTATTATAGATACTGTAAAAAAATGCTAAATAATCCATAGAATATTTATATATTTTATACAGTAGGAATAGATATACAGGTATAGGTATATACAGATATATATATATAGAAATATGTATTTACTAGACATGTGCAGGGGGAAATATATTGTTTCGGACAAAATTTTTGTTATGAATATTTGAGGAAATATCGAATTTCTGTTTCACATTTACATTAATTTTTGTTAAAAGGAATGTAAATGTTTTGAACTTTTCACCTGTAGCTACATACTTACCCCAACACGCTCTGGAGAGTGCGCTAACCCAATCCTCCTCTTGCCAGAGTCCTGGTCATGCTAACAGAAGGCTTAGCACTTTGGCTCCCAGGATCTGCACTTAAGTTAGTGCAGGTCCTTGGTGCAGAGCGCGCTAAGCCTCTCTCCGGAGCACGTTCAGGTAAGTATTAAGCATTAAAAATCAATTTAACAGAAACAAATACTGACAAATTTTGTCAGTATTTTTTCATTTTCTTTAAATTTTGTTAGTGCACTCGTTCAGATAACAAAACAAAAAATCAGATTTTCGGTACGAATGTACATTCGTCCTAAAACTAATGCACATGGCTAGTATTTACAATAAAAATGACATCTGGCTAGATTACGAGTTTTGCGTTATGAGGGGTGTGGTGCTAACTTGCACGTTATTGTCACCTCTCACTTACCTACAGCGCTGGTATTACAGGTTTTCCTAAACCAGGCATAATTAGGCAACAAGTGAGCGCAGAGCAAAATTGAGCTCCATACCGCACTCCAATACCAGCACTGCTTAAGTCAGCGGTGAGCTGGTTTTACGTCCTCATGCACGATTTCCCCATAGGCATCAATGGGGAGAGCTGGCTGAAAAAAAGCCTAATTTTAGGTGAGAAGTAGAATCAGCGCTTATTTCTACCAGCCAAGTACAAAAATGGTCTCTCTCACAGAGACCAAAAGAAGTTAGAATATAGGGAGAGATAGTACTGGCGCTAACAGCTAGGTAGTGATTAAATAAATAATGTGAGTAATTCTCAAGGTAAGCAAGAGGGAGTGATTATACCCTAAATGCAAAAGTGACAATAGTCTATTAATAATGGATAATAATCAAGAGCAAATAGCAAATAAGACAAAAGGTCAAAAAATTAATAAAAAACTAGAATGTTTATTGCAAAAAATAATAAGAATATAACAATAAGCCTAAATAAAATTGCACATATGTGTCTGGTGTGTAGTGGAACAATTGAATAACCTAGCTCTAAAGATGAGCTCGAACAAGCAAATAACAATAGGTAAGTATATCAACTATCCTACACATTAATGTCTGGTTAATCCTAAATAAGAACAATATAGCAAAGATATCAATAGTAATCACAAAGTTACACTTAAGTTAAGAATGTTAAAAATACATACAACCAAATAAATACAAATATTGGCAGGCTGGACGTCCAGTAATAAAATACAATAATAAAATAAGGCAAATTAGTTAAAAAGCACAATAGTAAAAAAGCTGAAGTAAAACTAATTAAGCAAGTGGTAGCTGCCAAAAAATGACAGAGTCTATCTATGCAGACAGGTAATAAAGTGCGATTGACCGGTCATAAGTACAAGTGGTAATACGATCAAGTAAGGGCTTAATGCAGATTGTGAACAGTTCACTCTCATATGCTGTTGATCTTGCTCAGATGAGTATTGGATCACACTAGCATATGAGAGGGGTACCTGAGGTGGCCGGCGTTATGTCCGTTGGTGGGGGTGGCTGCCAGGAGCCGTGCACTCTTAGCAATACTCAAGTGCTGTGGGAAATCCCCTTGTTGAATCTTTAGTTTTCTGGGTCTTTGTCACCTATCGCAGGCTGATTTTCTTTACCGCTATCCTCTGTGAAAGCGGTGTGCGGTGCAGGCTGCTTAGGCTATTCCGGTTACCTTGGCTGTAACAGAGTGACGTCTCCGCTTACGTGTATTGAGGTTTGCGTGCGGTCGTCAACAGCTGTGCTCAGGTTTGGGCTGTATCCAAAACAAAAGGAACCGATTCAGGAGCAGGGCTTACCAAACGTCTTTAAATTCACGCTTGAGGTAATAAGGTTCTTTTCTTTTGAAGGTAAAACAGTGGGCCAACTTCAACGCGTTTCCCCCCTTCCTTGGGGCTTTTTCAAGAAGTATTAAATGTTTGTCTTGGGTGCTATTAAATACCCCTCCTCTTTCACATTTACATTAATTTTTGTTAAAAGGAATGTAAATGTTTTGAACTTTTCACCTGTAGCTACATACTTACCCCAACACGCTCTGGAGAGTGCGCTAACCCAATCCTCCTCTTGCCAGAGTCCTGGTCATGCTAACAGAAGGCTTAGCACTTTGGCTCCCAGGATCTGCACTTAAGTTAGTGCAGGTCCTTGGTGCAGAGCGCGCTAAGCCTCTCTCCGGAGCACGTTCAGGTAAGTATTAAGCATTAAAAATCAATTTAACAGAAACAAATACTGACAAATTTTGTCAGTATTTTTTCATTTTCTTTAAATTTTGTTAGTGCACTCGTTCAGATAACAAAACAAAAAATCAGATTTTCGGTACGAATGTACATTCGTCCTAAAACTAATGCACATGGCTAGTATTTACAATAAAAATGACATCTGGCTAGATTACGAGTTTTGCGTTATGAGGGGTGTGGTGCTAACTTGCACGTTATTGTCACCTCTCACTTACCTACAGCGCTGGTATTACAGGTTTTCCTAAACCAGGCATAATTAGGCAACAAGTGAGCGCAGAGCAAAATTGAGCTCCATACCGCACTCCAATACCAGCACTGCTTAAGTCAGCGGTGAGCTGGTTTTACGTCCTCATGCACGATTTCCCCATAGGCATCAATGGGGAGAGCTGGCTGAAAAAAAGCCTAACACCTGCAATAAAGCAGTGTAAAGCTCAGTAACGCAGCCCCATTGATTCCTATGGGGAAACTAAATTTATGTTTACACCTAACACCCTAACATGAACCCCGAGTCTAAACACCCCTAATCTGCCGCCCCCGACATCGCCGACACCTACATTATACTTATTAACCCCTAATCTGCTGCCCCCGACATCGCCGACACCTACATTATATTTATTAACCCCTAATCTGCCACTACGGACATCGCTGACACCTACATTATACTTATTAACCCCATAATCTGCTGCCCCCAACATCGCCAACACCTACATTATATTTATTAACCCCTAATCTGCCGCCCCCAACGTCGCCGCCACTATAATAAACATATTAACCCCTAAACCACCACACTCCTGCATTGCACACACTAGTGAAATATTATTAACCCTTAATCTGCCGCCCCTAATATCGCCGCCACTATACTAAAGTTATTAACCGCTAAACCTAAGTCTAACCATAACCCTAACACCCCTTAACTTAAATATAATTAAAATAAATTTAAATAAAACCTACTATCATTACCTAAATAATTCCTATTTAAAACTAAATACTTACCTATAAAATAAACCCTAAGCTAGCTACAATATAACAAATAGTCACATTGTAGCTAGCTTAGGGTTTATTTTTATTTTACAGGCAAGTTTGTATTTATTTTAACTAGGTAGAATAGTTATTAAAAAGTTATTACCTATTTACTAACTACCTAGCTAAAATAAATACAAATTTACCTGTAAAATAAAACCTAACCTGAGTTACACTAACACCTAACACCACAATTAAATAAATTACTTAAATTAAATAAAAAATAAAAAAAGCCCCCCCAAAATAAAAAAAAAACCCTAGCCTAAACTAAACTACCAATAGCCCTTAAAAGGGCCTTTTGCAGGGCATTGCCCCATATAAATCAGCTCTTTTACCTGTAAAAAAAAATACAAACACCCCCCCAACAGTAAAAGCCACCACCCACACAACCAACCCCCTAAATAAAATAATAACTAAAAAAACCTAAGCTCCCCATTGCCCTGAAAAGGGCATTTGGATGGGCATTGCCCATAAAAGGGCATTTAGCTCTATTGCTGCCCAAACCCCAACCTAAAAATAAAACCCACCCAATAAACCCTTAAAAAAACCTAACACTAACCCCCGAAGATCCACTTACAGTTTTGATGACCGGACATCCACCCTCAACGAAGCCGAGAGAAGTCCTCAACGAAGCAGCAAGAAGTTCTCAGCGAAGCTGGGAGGAGTCTTCATCCTGTTCCAATCAGCCAATAGAATGCAAGCTCAATCCTATTGGCTGATTGCATCAGCCAATAGGAATTTTTCACCTTTAATTGGATGAGTGCTCAGTCCTATTGACTGATTGGAACAGCCAATAGGATGAGAGCTCAATCCTATTGGCTGATAGGATCAGCCAATAGGATGAGAGCTCAATCCTATTGGCTGATTGGAACAGCAAATAGGATTTTAGCAGCTCTAATTCCTATTGGCTGATTGAAATCTTTCAGCCAATAAGAATGCAAGGGACGCCATCTTTGATTGCGTCACTTGCATTGAAGCTTCAGTATACGGCAGCAACCGTATGAATAGGATGCTCCGTGCCAGATGTCTTCAGGATGGACCCGCTCCGCGCCGGCTGGATGAAGATTGAAGAGGCCACCTGGATGAAGACTTCTTGCCTGGATGATGACTTCGCCGGCTGGATAAAGATCGGAGATGGATGTCTGGACTTCAGGAACTGTGAGTACATTTTTTAGGGTTAGTGTTAGGTTTTTTTTATTTTTTTTTACAGGCAGTGAAATAGCTGATTGCCCTTTTAAGGGCAATGCCCATACAAATGCTCGTTTAGGGGCAATAGGTAGCTTAGGTTTTCTTAGACTTTTTTTTTATTTTTGAGGTTGGTTGGATGAAGACTTGTCGCCACCTGGATGAAGATGGATGTCCAGACTTCAGGAACTGTGAGTACATTTTTTAGGGTTAGTGTTATGTTGGTTTTTTTAAAAATTTTTGGGGTGTTTTTTTTTAGATTAGGTTTTTTTTATTTTGTACGGGCAACAAAATAGCTGATTGCCCTTTTAAGGGCAATGCCCATACAAATGCCAGTTTAGGGGCAGGAGGTATCTTAGGTTTTTTTAGACTTTTTATTTTTTATTTTGGGGGGTTGGTTGGGTGGAGGGTTTTACTGTTAGGGGGTACTTTGTATTTTTTTATGTAAAAGAGCTGATTGTTTCAGGGCAATGCCCTACAAAAGGCCCTATTAAGGGCTTTTGGTAGTTTATTGTTAGATTAGGGGGTGTTTTTATTTTGGGGTGGCTTTTTTGTTTTTATATATTATATTATTATATTTTAGATTAGATTAGGTTTAATTTTTATTATTTTGGATAATTTCATTTATTATTTTTTTGTAATCTTAGATTTTTTTTATTTTTTGTAATTTTAGTGTGGTTTTTTTTGTAATATTAGGATTTTTTAAAAATTTCTAGTGTTAGGATTTTTTAATTTTGTAACAGGTTTTTTATTTTTCGTTTATTTTAGTTTTTAAAATGGTTATATAAGGGTTTATTTATAGATTAAGCTTAGGCTTTTTTTAATTTCACAGGTAAGTTTATTTTTTATTTAAAGGTAGTTATATTGTAATTTTTTTTTTTTTTATTGAGGTTTAACAAAGGCATACAAGTAAGAAATCACAGTAAGTTTCAGATACATTCCAATATCAAATGTTTGTGTAAAATCCAAGAACCAAACACTTTGAAACAATGCAGTCATATAATGGTAATGTAGTTTTGCCTAATTAAGTATAAACCTTCCTAAATACTCAGGAGGCCACTTTTGGACCTCGTGTAACTATAGAAGTAAACTTGGAATGAAGGTTATCCTGTGACAAAAAGAGGCCACTTTTGGGCCTCAAAACAAACCTCTTCATATTTTTTTTTTTGCACTGTAAAATTCAAAATAAGAGTAAAATTATATATATCAGGTTCATATTAAAGATATATAACAGGAGTTTTGCCTGCCAAGTAACTAAAGTAGGACATTTTAGTGGTGTCGTATTAGGTGGAGCTGCACTATGACCCTGGAACTGTGGCTATGTGGAGCTTAAGGTCCAATGAATATGGAAATCATATTTAACCCGTAAAAGATTAAAGCTAGTAAAAGAGGGGGGATTTCCAGAGCTGAACTAAGTGTACGTAGCACAGACATGAGGAAAAGAGACCCAACTACCACAACTAGAGAAGGGTATATTCAGTCTCTTGTTTCAATACCAATAGGTATACTGCAATCGAGTATTGATGATAGGCTAAGCTAGTAGCATGGAGCATATCTGACCCACTTTGAGGGGGAAAAATATATAGGTGTATGTCCCCTAATGTAGTGCTATCTAGGGGTAAGGGCAATATC
Organism: Bombina bombina; assembly: GCF_027579735.1. Taxonomy (NCBI): domain Eukaryota; kingdom Metazoa; phylum Chordata; class Amphibia; order Anura; family Bombinatoridae; genus Bombina; species Bombina bombina. The sequence goes on from NC_069504.1 coordinate 671,427,417, forward strand.
AGATGCTACAGTGGAGTAACTTACAAGCCCTAAAACCTTGGGAAAATTTATAGCACGAGTAGGTACCAATATGGGGGGATAATCGTCACGCCATCCCGGCCGCGGATGGCAAGACCTCCTCCCAACATTGTGATCTGAACCACAAAGGATAATAGTAGGGTATAATAGCATTGAAATATAGTGGAATATACAAATGAGGAGATGGGTCAGAGAGCTACCCTTATGTGCATACATAGTATAATGAGACAAACTTAGGACATTAGTTAGAGCAGTATAACTAAATGATCAGTGGTAAATAGGAAGCAGGTCATGAGGGGTCACTAAATATGAGCTAGATAATTTGTTGAAAGTACTTTAGCTCTAAGGTGTTAATTTCAGAATCTGGTGGGATATTAATCTCATGGAAAAATATTTAAGCTTGGACATGATTCCCAGGGGTTTGAGGATCGTCAAATTTCCCACTTTTATGGTCACTGACAAGGTCTTCATAGAAAGATGGAACTCTATATTAACAGATTGCTCAATCAGGCTTATGAATATGCTTATAACATATAAGAAGGAGCAATTGGATTATATACGAGGTGAAATTACCACACTTCAGGAAGATCTAAATCAGTTCTTGACACATAAAGATTATAACAAGTTTGATGATATTCTCCAGGGGACTGTCACTTCTGTTAAAGAGAACATTGATGCTCTAAAATTTAAAAAATTCGATAGAGATCTGTTGGACTATAAGAATAATTTGGCGTATCTTTGGTCTAGCTATAAGAAAAAGTGTAGGAGATTTAATAATAAGAAAAACCAAAAATCACGTGCTAAACAGGTTTCTTTTTCAGATACAGATGCATCCTCAACAGAAGATGATACTTCAAAATCTACCTTATTCCCTGAGGCACGAGACCAACAACAAAGCAGATACGATGATCCAGGTAATGGCAACATTGTCATTGATAATACAAATAAACAGGAGATCCCACAAACACATATTGTAGACACCTCAGACAGATCTGGTCAGGAGCTCATTAGTACCACCAGACCTACTTTTGATTTAGTTCTAGATGATAGAGAAGGGACTGATATTTCAACAGGATTAGATCATTCAAGCCAAGTTGCCTCCATACAATCCACTACACAGGTTTTTCCCAAAGAACAGAGAACAAAAGGCATAGGTTTAGAAAAAGAAAGAGAAGGGGCAAGCGTATCAACGCAGAAAGACAGAAAATACCCAGTGAGAGTGAATTATCAGAAAAACAAATACAAAGTCACACAGTAATTAATGTCTCTTCATATGAGTTGACAGATCAACAAAAACAAGTTCTCCAGCTAGGTTTAGGCTTTGTACCTGCTGAAGACTTTAATCTTTTTGATACAATTATAGATGTCAACAGATTCATACGCAAACTGACATTAAAAAAGTTTTTCGCACAGCAAAACTTGTTGCCCTCTAATATCTCACATTATGTATCTAACTCAGGTCTTTTGGAAATTTCTCCAATAGATGTGTCATTCGATGAAGTGCACGATTACATGTCCCTTTTGGAATTGGAATTGGAGTCCAGCAGAGTGAATTTGGGAGTTATAAGTACACATGCAGGTTTCAGGCCACCTTCTGTCTTCTATCCCACTAAACATAGGGGTAATGTTTTGGAGTTTTTCCATAAGAAGATAGAAGCGGATCTGAACAACCTACATGATAGTTTGAATACCTCTTCGAGGTTTCAGAATTTATCCTTATCACAAAAGAAAGCTCTCAAGTCCCTACAGGTAAATTCCAACATTGTTATTAAACAAGCGAACAAGGGTGGAAATGTGGTAGTGCTTAACAGAGGTGATTACATTGAGGAGGCTTATCGCCAGCTAAATGATACTAATGTTTACATGAAATTGGGAAAAAATCCTACCTTTGATTACCAGAGACTTGTGTATAACATATTGGATGATGGGAGAGAAGCGGGATTTTTTGATAGTGACACACAAGATTATCTTTATGTAAAAGATCCTATTGTCCCGATTTTTCACCACCTTCCAAAAGTGCACAAGTCTCTGGAATCTATTAAGGGTAGGCCCATTGTTTCGGGCATTGGCTCTCTTTTGGAGAGATTATCAGCCTGGATCGACAGTATCCTTCAGCCCTTAGTTCAACTTATCCCAAGCTTTTTAAAAGATACCAAACATCTCTTGAATCTTCTGGATAAGGAAGTCTGGTCTCAGGATTACACATGGCTAACTGTGGATGTAGTGGGGCTGTATTCAGCCATTCCACACAGTCTAGGTTTACAATCCGTACGATTTTTCCTAGACAGATTTAGCAATTATTCAACAGATTTCAAGAATTATGTAATGGATGTGATAGAGTTTTTACTCAATCACAATTATTTTCTGTTTGAAAATGAGTTTTTCCTCCAGAAACGTGGAACAGCTATGGGGGCGAAATTCGTCCCCTCCTATGCCAACCTGTTTATGGGTTGGTGGGAGCTGTTCCACGTTTATGGACAGGAAAACTCTTTTCATCAATGTATCAGATTTTATAGGTGTTACATTGACGACCTGCTCTTTATCTGGGAAGATACATCACAGGAAGCAGATGAGTTTGTTGCATCCTTCAATGTTAACAGATGCGGTTTAAGTTTCACATATACATGTGACTGTACCAAGATTCCCTATCTTGATCTAACATTGATAGGTGATGTTTGTAACAATACCATCTGTACTGAACTGTATTCCAAACCCATTAAGTCCAATGCTTTGCTGCATGCAAAGAGGTTTGCATCCCAAAAGCACTGGATTTGGAATGATAAAGGGTGAAATGATCAGGTTTAAAACGTAACTGCTCTAATAATGAAACTTTTCTGTCAGAAAGTATCACGTTAACACGGAAATTTCTTGAACGTGGGTATACAATGCCAGTGATAGATAAAGCTCTAACACAGGTACAAGCTTTGGATAGGTCTTGTCTACTAAAGGACAGATTCAAATCTAGGCCAAATAGTCAAGATAAACAAGAAGAAAAGATTATTTTCAGTACTAGGTACAGTAGACAATATGACCAGATAATCAAGATTATTAAACAGAACCTGCCCATGCTTATGGGAGACGCTTCTTTAAACCCTATTATTAAAAAGGGTTTTCGCTTCGTCTCAAGACGCAACCAAACTTTGGGAAATTGTTTGTCACCTAGCATGATCCGTACTCAGACCAAGCAAGGTAACTGGCTGGCGACCAATGGTCACTTCAGATGTGGAAAAACCAACTGTAAAGCTTGTGGTCATGCTGAGGTCTCTAAACAATTCCAATCTTGCGTCACCCAAAGAATTTACAATTTGGAACATTTTTCAAACTGTAGGAACAAATATGTTGTTTATTTAGTCAGATGTCACTCATGTAATCTTCAGTATGTGGGTATGACTACAAGGGAAGCTCGTGAAAGGATCAGAGAACATCTTAATGATATCTCTAATATCTCTCCTTGTTCAGCACTGGCAGAGCACTTTATAGTCAAACATGACTGCAAAGTGAACACATTCAAGTGGCTTGTGATAGAACAAATTCGTCGCCCCCCAAAGGGGGGGAAATCTGGATGAGATCCTCTCTAAGAGAGAAGCTTTTTGGATTTTTGTTCTGGCGAACAAGAGTACCATTAGGCTTCAATATTGATTCAGACATCATAAATGTCTGGAAATAGGAACTTAATCTCACCCTGGTAGAACAGATGCATCATACAATTTTAGAGCTGGGCTTATGGAGCCACTCATTAGAGTGGATATCCTGGTAGGAAGAATTAAAGGGTACCCCACGTCATCCCGACCCTCAGTACTGTGCACCTCAGTTTACTCTGGCGCCATGGACACCATAGGAGATAATTCTGTGTCTCTAAATGACTTTCTTTATTATCATTACTTCATCTCTGGGGAAGGTTGTCTATAAGAGTGGGGTTCCCTATAATAGGGTAAGAGGAGTTCAATATTATAGCACATATAATATATGTTTCCAGATCAATTACTGCTGAGAAACACTCGTTATGAGAATCTATGGCTTTTTGCAGTGCTCTCAATGTGGTATAAAACTTAGGATTCAGTGATCAAGTATTGTGATAAAAGAGTTTTGACTTGGAAAGGGGGATGATGGTTCAAGTGACAACTTATACATTTTAAAATGTCTTTAAAGACTTAGTGACATGACATGTCAATAGTCCAGACAACCCTCCCCCTTATCAAGCACTATTTTTCTTCTCTTTTTAGCTCACTATTATAGGTTTACACTTGAGAGCCTGCAATCAACATAACAAAAATTAAATAAAATCAAATAATATTAATTAATAATAACATTTGATAATAAAATTATATAAATTTTACATGTCTGAGCGGTGTTTTAGCAGGTACATCTGTACACATAATAATAATCTTTTAATATCATTGTATTGTTTATTATTATTATCTTTTTGCTATATATAAGTAAACTCCTCTGTATTATTTCCTTTTTTCCTTTTTTCTTTCCCTGCACATAAGCTCTTATTGATGTTAATTCGTCTTTTTACAACTTGCATTTTTTGTAATATGCATTTTTCCAGGGGTTAAAATCTCAAAAGGGTTTTCTCTCAGTGTCAATCAACTGATTGTTCTGCGCATCAATCAACCAATCAGAAATGCCCTTAGGGTATATACATGCTTAGCAGAGTATAATGTACAGGTCACAGATGAAGGCCTGACCACTTAGTCTACATGTAGTTATTTTATGTTCCATTATTATTTTACTTTCTATGTTGCTCACAATAAAGGTGCTTTTGAATTTCACCTTTCGCTTGAGACCTGCTTTCTTTGTATATACTCGTTAATTTCAGAACCCCAAGATGGGCATACATAGAGTATTAACAAACACGTTGCTAAACCAAATCAACCATTGCAGCATCTTCAAAGTAAAAGTAAAACAATTGACATTCACATAACGAGAACTTGCTGTGATAGCTGGGAGACCAGTCACTAAATAAAGAATTAATAGTTAAGGGGTGGCTTTTTACAACCACTATCATAACTAATGCGTTTGATGCCGAACTGAGACAACCCAAAAACATTCTCAATATGTAAAACATACATTTAAAAAGAACATAAACAAGTAGGTAATAATTAGATAGTGTCTTGACCATTGCAATTGGTATTACCTTTTAGCAGTAGCTGTATGCAAAGTGTTCACTGCAAATCGCCCAAGCTTTGTGCCATGGTCTCTGCTGAAAGCCTAACGCGGACCACCCTATTATCTGAACTATTAAGACTATACGTAAGGCATAATAGCATTGAGGTATTATGGGGTATGAATAAAGAGATAGCCCTAAAAGTTACAACTGTGTGGGTAAATGGTACTGAAAAGCTAAATTAGGACATTATTTAGAACAAAGAGTATGATGTGTATATAGGTGGGTGGTGGCAAACATTACGCAGGTCGCAAGGGGTCACTAAATATGAGACAGTTAATGTATCATATATATTGAAGCTCTGAAAGGTTCATTAAAATATCCCAAAATGGTCCTGCCTGAAATACCGGCATATAAATTGCTATAACAAGGGAACCATAACCGCATTCCCACAGCAAATTAATGAACACTTACACAATAAAGTCCTTACTTAAAATATTAGGTCGACCAGTCCTCTAAACAGAATTATTAGGCAAGGGGTGACTTGTCCTTTAAGCCTGGGGCTACTCATCAGCAGCCGCGGTCATGTTCACATATACAAAAATAAAAAGGTCGTCAGTGTCCCAACTCAGGTGCAGCAAGAGTGTGCAGAAACGGGTGTTGAATCGCCATTATTTCTTGCTGTAATAGTTACAAGGAGCAGTCCGATGTGGTCCACCAGGATCCCAGCTCGAGTGTAGCAAGACCACATGGAAGCGGGTAACTGGTAAGTAAGGTGATCGCAGGATTCGCGCCACTCTTAGCTGTATGGATCCTTTGATCTGAACATAGTCTCCTGTTAGGGTCCCTTTCACACGATGTAGCATGTCAGGGTAGAAAGTGATAGTAGCGTGCAACCGGGGCTGATAATGAAACTGTTACTAGACGATGCCTATGTTGCACTGTGATGGATCCCATTAAGGCTAGTATCCTATGCGGGACACACTTCACCGTTCCTTCTTGATTAGGACACCTCCTAGAGTATCTGTAGGTCTGAACTTCATATCATTCTGCGTCGGCTCAATGGCGGCATGACACACGGCACTAGCTCCTTCAAGAGCCGCCGAAGGCATGATGCCTCTCATAGCTTTCCTGTGGGCTCCCGGCCTCTGCTACCTCCCTCCCTCATTGCGGCAGCACTGAACTGGACTCTTGATCATTTAGGTATCCAGCATAGGTAAGGCGGCGAGCGCTGGGGCCCCAAAGCGCCACCACTCTCCCGCTGCACCGGGGTGGGTTCCGGCAAAGTGGGTTTCTTTGAGGGTATAGTCGTGTACCACGAACCAGCTCTTACTAAGTGTCTCCTCAAAGGAAATAAGATAACCGTCCAGTAAACGGCACAGCTCTTCTAAGATAAAGGGTTGCAGTCTCCTTAGTCAATTTATTTTAGAATATATTCAGCAAGTTAGGAGAAAGTTTTTACAGCTTTACTCTGAAAGGTGGGCAGGATCAGTACTCTCAAGGTACTCCTTAACGACAGAGGCCCAAAGGCGCTCCGCCGGGGGGTTAGTTAGGAGGCCTTAACCTCAGAATATCTCCGGTAACTGTAGCTGGCGTTGATCAGAGAAATACTTAGCTCCAATTAAAGGGCTCCTTCAGCTGAAACTCATGTGCTGTGTATAGCAAAGCGATGGTGGATATAAAAGCTGATTGTGGTTAGTTTAATGAAGAGGCCTTCAGCAGCTAACAATTAAGCGACCTGTCATGGCCGCCGCCTGGAAGTTCCCCTCATATTGTAACTTTAATTTAAAATTAGGGGGTGCTAGGTTTAGGGGTTAATAGTTTAATTTAGTGTGTCACAATGTGGGGGCTGGCGGTTTAGGGGTTAATAGGTTAATTTAGTATTTGCGATGTGGGGGGGCGGCGAATTAGGGGTTAATAAGTTTAATAAAGTATTTGCTATGTGGGGTAATGGCGGTTTACGGGTTACTAGTGTAGTTTATGGGTGTTTGGGTACTTTGTAAAAAAAAATTATGAGTTTTGTGAAACATTTTTGTTTTGCAAAATCCATAAGTACTGGTCTTCGATCGCGGAATGGATCGTGGCGGTATAATTTAAAGTTAGCGGGTTGTTAGGTTTAGGGGTTAATAGCTTCATTTAGTTTATGGCGATGTGGGGGGGCTGGCGGTTTAGGGGTTAATAGGTTTAGTTAGTGGTAGTGATGTGGGAGGCCAGAGGTTTAGGGGTTAATATGTTTATTTTGTGGCGGTGGGGTCGGGGAACGGTGGGATAGGGGTTAATAACTTTATTTAGGTTGCGGCAGGGTCCAAGAGCGGCGGGATAGGGTTTAATACATTTATTTAGGTTACGGCGGGGTCCGGGAGCGGCAGGATAGGGGTTAACAAGTTTATTTAGGTTGCAGTGGGGTCTGGGAGCGGCGGGATAGAGGTTAATACATTTATTTAGGTTGCGGCGGGGTCCGGGAGCAGCGGGATAGGGGTTAATAACTTTATTTAGGTTGCGGCGGTGGCCCGGAGCGGCCAGGTTAGGGCTTAAACATTTTAGTATAGTGGTGGCGTTTAGTGACAGGGTATAAAATAAAGTTGGTAAAAAGCAGAATAGTAGCATCATCAATGACTGTTAGTTAACCAACAGTCCCGACGCTCATCGCCCCGTACTTGGTGCGCGTCTTTTTGCTGGCTTTTTTATAAATATTGAGATCATATTCAGGTCCGCGGCTGCAATGTTAGGCGACCGTATTGATGCTGGCGAATGCAGCATAGTTTGAGGCTTTAAAAATATTCCCCATAATGTTAACCCTTACTGTCCCACAAAAGATTAGGTAAGTATGAGATGATCGGAGTGACATAACTGGCACTCCAGTGAGGGCAAATACCAAGCATGGTAAATTTAAAGATACAGTACCTTATTTAAAAAAAAAAAAAAAAAAGATTTTCTAAAGGTGCTCAGAAGTGCCTAAAAGTGTTGTAGAAGTTATTTGGTGCATTTGTCTATGTCCCCAGGCTATGTGAAACATGTGTACATGTCCATACTAGGTACATTGTGCTTACCCTGTCAGTACCTTCGTCAAGTGTACTCACCTCAGCTACAGAAGACTGCATCCATTAAAGGCAGTGCATGTATGGTGCCAAAGGTTTGGGAAAGTGCGGCCACTCTAAGGCCCCCGATGATCAAAAGTGTTATGAGGCTGCAAAATATTACAAAGGATCCACCTCCTGTCGAGCAAGCCTGTCCAAATATTACAAGCTCCCGATATAGTCAGCGATGCTGGCTATAGATAACAACCAGCATCGCCACCCATATTGGTGATGTATAGTAAAGAATACTTTGCAATATAACTCATGCATGAGGATGGGCTAAGCTAGGCCTGAAACGTTGCTGTGATTATTTGACCCATGATGGAATACTAATGATCGGCCAGATTACAAGTTTTGCTTTATGGCTCATAACGCTGCTTTTTCACTACCGCTGCTATTACCAAGTCTTGTAGGTATAGCTGTACCGCACACCTTTTTGGCCGTAATGCAACGTAACTACCGCACCTTTCAAAAAGTCCTTTTTTTCAATGGCACTTCCAGAGTGCCGGTATTACGAGTTTTGCCTGGGAGGCCAAAAAGTGAGCGGTACAGTCTATACCAACAAGATTCGTTCCACCATCTAAAGTCAGTAGTTATGGGTTTTGTGCTACAAAGCTGTAGCATAAAACTCATAACTAAAGTGTTACAAAGTACACTAACACCCATAAACTACCTATTAACCCCTTAAACCGGGGCCCTCCCACATCGCAAAACAATAAAATAAAATTATTAACCCCTAATCTGCTGCTCTGGACATCGCCCGCCACTATAATAAACATATTAACCCCTAAACCGCTGCATTCCCGCATCGCAAACACTAGTTAAATATTATTAACCCCCTAATATGCCGCGCCTAACGTCACCGCCGCCACTATACTAAAGTTAATTACACCCCTAATCCTAACACTAAATCTAACCCTAACCCTAACACCCCCTAACTTTAATATAATTAAAATAAATCTTTACTATTTTATAATTAAAATAAAAAATTACTATCTTTACCTAAATAATTCCTATTTAAAACTAAATACTTACCTATAAAATAAACCCTAAGCTAGCTACAATATAACTAATAGTTACATTGTAGCTATCTTAGGTTTTATTTTTATTTCACAGCTAAGTTTGTATTTATTTTAACTAGGTAGATTAGTTAGTAAATAGTTATTAACTATTTACTAACTACCTAGTTAAAATAAATACACATTTACCTGTAAAATAAAAACCTAACCTGTCTTACACTAACACCTAACATTACACTAAATTAAAATGAATTACATAATTAAATACAATTAACTAAATTACAAAAAAATAAAAAGAATTATCAAATATGTAAACAAATTACACCTAATCTAAATAGCCCTAATCAAAAATTAAAAAAGCTCGCGCCCCCCCAATAAAAAAAACCACTAGCCTAATCTAAACTGCCAATAGCCCTTAAAGGGGCCTTTTGCGGGGCATTGCTCCAAAGAAATCACCAGTAAAAAAAAAATACAAACAACCCCCCCAACAGTAAAACCCACCACCCAAACAACCGACCACCCCAAAAAAAACTACCTAAAAACCTAAGCTCCCCATTGCCCTGAAAAGGCATTTTGGATGGGCATTGCCCTTTAAAAGGGCATTTAGCTCTTTTTCGTGGCCCAAAATTCCTAAGCTAAAAATAAAACACACCCAAGAAACCCCTTAAAAAAAACCCTAACACTAACCCCCGAAGATCCAATTACAGTTTTTGAAGACCGGACATCCCATCCTCATCCAAGCGGGAAGAAGCCCTCAATGAAGCCCGGGAGAAGTCTTCATCCAAGCGGCAAGAAGTCATCCTCGAAGGCAGGCAGAAGTCTTCATCCAGACGGCATCTTCTATCTTCATCCTTCCGACGCGGAGCGGCTCCATCTTCAAGACATCTGGCGCGGAGCATCCTCTTCTTTTGACTCCTCTTGAAGAATGAAGTTTCCTTTAAATGACGTCATCCAAGATGGCGTCCCGTTGAATTCCGATTGGCTGATAGAATCAGTCAATCGGAATTAAAGGGTAAAAAAATCCAATTGGCTGATGCAATCAGCCAATAGAATTGAGCTTCAATCCTGTTGGCTGAATCCAATCAGACAATAGGATTGAACTTGCATTCTATTGGCTGATTGGGATGAGGATGTTAGGGGGGGGCGCGCAGATGAGGAGGTTAATAAATTTATGTAGGTGGCGGCTACATTGGGGGCGGCAGATTAGGGGGTTAATAAGTGTAATGTAGGGTAGCTGATGACATTGGGCAGCAGATTAGGGGGTTAATAAGTGTAATGTAGGCAGCAGCGATGTCGGGGGCAGCAGATGAGGGTTAATAAGTGTAATGTAGGTGTTGGCGATGTCAGGGGGCAGCAGATTAGGGGTGTTTAGACTCAGGGTTTATGTTAGGGTGTTAGGTGTAAACATAAATTTTCTTTCCTTATAGGAATCAATGGGGCTGCGTTAAAGAGTTTTATGCTCATTTATTGCAGGTGTTAGGACTTTTTTTTTTAGTCGGCTCTCGCTATTATTGTCTATTCGAAATCGTGCACGAGTATGTAAAACCAGCTCAAAGCAAGCGCTGGTATTTGTGTGCGGTATGGTGCTCAACGCAACCATATTGCCTGCTAACGCAGGTTCTTGGAAAACCTGTAATAGCAGTGCTATTAAAGGTGAGCGTTGGAAATAACTTGCAAGTTATTACCGAGCCGCTCATAACGTAAAACTCGTAATCTGGCCGGATGATCTTTTTAACTTGAGGAGCTGAAGGACTTCGTTATTTTTTATATGGCTATTTTAAACTTGATAAGTCTCCTCTGTGCACTTCTATAACAAGTGCTGTCCCCCATTTGTGATTTCTTGTGTATGCTATTAACCCTATGCCACCACATACCCCAAACACAAACTGACCTAACACCTAAACCCCCTTCCTCTAAACTAAAAGCCCCTAAATTACAATAACATAACAATTAAACCTAAACTGCCACAAACCCCACATGCAATCGTAGCCTTACTCTACCTAACCCCCCTCTAAACTAAACCCCCTCTAAACAAAACCCCCCTCTAAAAATAAGAGTTTTTAAAACATTACAAAATAAAAAAAACACATTATACCTAACATTAATCTACATGCCCCATAAAATAAAAAAAAAAACACTGGCAAACAAAAACTAAAAACCCCCTAAAACCTAACAATAAAAATAAATTACAATAAGCCCTTAAAAGGGCTTCTGTTGAGCATTGCCCTAAAAGTGATTTCAGCTCTTTTACATAAATAAAGACAATTAAACCCCCTCTACAATACAAGTAACCCCTCAACCCCAAAATAGAAAATCTAAAAAAAAATCCTAGAAGATAAAAAATAAAAAACCAAAACACCTTTTCTTAAAAATAAAAAACCCACCCTAAAAAAAATCCTAACTAACATTGAGCCCTCTTTGTCCCAGCTCCTGGCAACAGGGGCCCATCTTCACGGAGGCAGTACTTCGGTGGCCTCTTCCACCACCTTTGCTACACAATCTTCATCCACTTCGGGGCTCTCTTCATCCCGGCTCCTGGCATTGGGAAGCCTATCTTGCGAGGCGGACTTCGGGGGCCTCTTCCACCGCCTCGGCTCTGTATCTTCTTTGTCTCTCTTCTGCAAGCCCTCTTCTTCATGCAGTCATCACCAGACATTGAAATTACCGAAGCGCAGAACCCCTAATTATAGGGTACCACTTAATCCTGAATGACTGATTTAAATCAGTCAATCCCTATTGGCTGATTTTAATCATCCAATAGCAAGAATTTTTTTAAATTTAAATTCTAATTATCCTTTTGAAGACCTTGTTTGGGGGTGCTACCTTCTGAAGGAATGGAGTACCGGAATTGAAGGGTTTCCCCCATTCCTCCCAGAAGGTAGCATCCCCAAACAAGTGGTATCCCTAGGTCTCAATTCCGGCCCAGCACTGAGTTCCAGAAGCCTAGATAGGCGGCAAGGTTTTGCCAGCCCTTTGGCGGTTTGGCTGCCGTTTTTTTAGCACATCTCTGTGACAAATTATTTAAACTTTTTATTAATTTTAGCATCATAGCTTCATAGTTATAATGGGGAGGTTTATTATTTAGTATAGTTTATTATAGAAAGTCATTTTTTTCTGACAGTAGGCAGTATGTGGTTGTTAGCTGGGTCATTCCAGGGGAGTGTAGGTTAGATGTTACATAAGTGTTTAGCGGTATTAGGGACTTAGTTGGGTGTTCTGGTGTGCGTAGGTTAGAGTGATGTAGGTGTAGGCAATAAGGGGGAGTTTAGCTGGGCAGTGCAGGGGGAGTGTAGGTTATCTGTAATGTAGGTAGCCTAGGTGGTCGGTGGGAGGTAGCGAGGCATGCTAATGGGAGTTGTTTGCACCTTGATTTGGACATATCAACACAAGAACGATATTTTCGAATCAGTGAAGTGCAGGTTTGAGGAGGGTAGCTATTAGCTGCCGGGACTACATTGCCTGAAGTAGTGTGCCTACACGGAAACTAATTTTGGTTTTAGTGAGTGCACTGTTTGTGCAGTGTAGGCCCACGTCAAATAGGGCATCCCCTGGCGGCAGATGGCAATATCAGCGATGCGGGTGGTTACGTCACGCTCCTATTGACTTCTATGGGAGAGACATCGCTGCTCGCCCGCATTTCTCAGACATGCCCCTTTTCTTTAAAATATCTCAACAGACCATAAGACTGCGAGGCCAATGAGGCCAGTGAGGCAGTTTCTTAATGATCTGTCGATGCTTTGAATATTGGGGTCCTAAGCCAGGAAAGTGGCTGATAAATACACATTTTGCCTGGGGGCACAGCAGAAGCATTAAATAAGAAGCACTAGGAATTTTTGCATTGGAAGTAGATTTTCACTGCTGTATACTACTGTCTATCTCCCTGTCCTCTTTCTAGGCTCTCTGAGCAGGAAATGGGGGTCTCAAGTAAATTAGAAAATCCCTTTCTATATCTGTAGATTTCCTTCACTCCATTGAGGCAAAATTATTAATTTTTGGAAAGTGGGACGGATTAAAGCTATGGAATGTAGGATGTTTTTGCCTCCTCTTAGTAAACCTGGAGTGTTGGCTAATGGACTCGTCATGATCTTATGAAGTAATACAGAGGTTTTAAAGGGATACTAAACCCACATTTTTTCTTTCATGATTCAGATTGAGGCATAGCAATTTAAAGCAAATTTCTGAACCTAAAACAGGCAGGTTTCTAAGAAAAATTTATAATAGGGGGGATACGTATAAAAGCATCAACTATATTGCATTCGTGGGTGTCCGATACGCTCTCCTAACATCGTCAAACATCGCAGCCAATGGATCTCAATACAGATGCTCCATATTTATAAATAAAGCCGTCAAAAACAAGCGCACCAAGTACTGGGCGATGAGCATCCGGACTGTTGTTAACTATCATTCGATCGATGACGCTGCTATTCGTGTTTTTACCAACTTTATTTCTAACATGTCACTAAACGCTGCACTATAATAAAATGTTTAACCCCCTATCCCGCCACTCCCCGACATAGCTGCAACCTAAATTAAGTTAGTAACCCCTATCCCGCTGCAACCTAAAATAACGTATTAACCCCTAAACCTCTGGCCTCCCACATCACACCACTAACTAAACCTAATAACCCCTAAACCTTCAGCCCCCCCATCGCAAAAAACTAAATTAAGTTATTAAACCCCCTAAACCTAACAACCCTCTAACTTTAAATTAAAATTACAAACATCCCTATCTTCAAATAAATTAAAACTTACCTGTAGAATTAAAATAAACTAATTTAAACTATTAATGTAACATACCCTAATTAGTATACTACAATTAAATTAAACTATCATTTAAATAAACTAAATTTACATATTAAAAAATACCTAACCCTACTAAAATTATTTAAATATACTTTTAAACATTATTAAAAGTACAACATTACAAAAACCAAACACTAAATTACGAATAAATAAATATCAAAAATAATTTTTTTACAAAAATACAAACCCCCCCCCCAACAGTAAAACCCACCACCCAACAACCCCTCCAAATAAAAAAAAAAACTATCTAAAATAACCTAAGCAACCCATTTGCCCTGAAAAGGTCATTTGTATTGGGCATTTAGCTATTTTACTGCCCAGACCCTAATCTAAAAATAAAACCCAACCCAAAAAAACATTAAAAAAGCCTAACACTAACCCCACGACGTCTACTTACAGTTCTTGAAGGTCCCGCTTGAAGGATCCCATCCAGCCGGTGATGTCATAATCCATGCAGCAAGAAGTATTCATCCAGAACGGCATCTTCTATCTTCATCCAGCCGGCGAAGTCCTCATCCAGGGTGCAAGAAGTCTTCATCCAGACAGCTATCTTCTGTCTTCATCCAGCTGGCGCGGAGCAGGTCCATCCTAAAGAATCCGGTGTGGAGCATCCTCTTCATATGGTTGCCGCCGTACACTGGAACTTGAATGCAAGTGACACAATCCAAGATGGTGTCCCTTGCATGCCTATTGGCTGAAAGATTTCAATCAGCCAATAGGAATTAGAGCTGCTAAAAATTCGTATTGGCTGCTCAAAATCAGTCAATAAGATTGAGCTCTCATCCTATTGGCTGTTCCAATGAGCCAATAAAATGAGAGCTCAATCCTATTGGCTGATTGGAACAGCCAATAGGATGAGAGTTCAATCCTATTGGCTGATTGGAACAGCCAATAGGATTTTAGCAGCTCTAAATTCCTATTGGCTGATTGAATTCTTTCAGCCATAGGAATACAAAGACGCCATCTTGTATTGCGTCACTTGCAATAAAGTTCCAGTGTACGGCAAACAACGTATGAAGAGGATGCTCCGCGCCGATGTCTTCAGGATGGACCCGCTCCTCGCCGGATGGATGAGATAGAATATGCCGTCTGGGATGAAGACGTTCTCGCCGCCTGGATGAGGACTTCGCCGGCTGGATAAAGATAGAAGATGCCATCTGGATATTGACTTTGCCAGCTGGATGGATCTTCAAGCGGGGACTTCAAGAACTGTAAGTGGATTGTCGGGGGGTTAGTGCTAGGCTTTTTAAGGTTTTTTTGGATGGGTTTTATTTTTAGATTAGGGTCTGGGGCAGTAAAAGAGCTAAACTTATTTAGGGGGGGTTGGTTGGGTGGGTGGGTTTTACTGTTGGGGGGTGTTTGTATTTTTTTTAAAAGGTAAAAACAGAATTTATGCTTACTGATTACTTTCTCCAACGGTGTGTCCGTCCACGGCGTCATCCATTACTTGTGGGAATATTCCTCTTCCCCAACAGGAAATGGAAAAGAGCACAGCAAAAGCTGTCCATATAGCCCCTCCTCAGGGCTCCGCCCCCCATTCATTTCGACCGACGGTTAGGAGAAAAAAGAAGAAAACTATAGGGTGCCGTGGTGACTGTAGTATATAGAGAAGAAATTTTTCCAAACCTGATTATAAAAACCAGGGCGGGGCCGTGACCGGACACACCGTTGGAGAAAGTAATTTATCAGGTAAGCATAAATTTCTGTTTTCTCCAACAATGGTGTGTCCGGTCCACGGCATCATCCATTACTTGTGGGAACCAATACCAAAGCTTTAGGACACGGAAGAAGGGAGGGGAGCAAATCAGGTTACCCTAAACAGAAGGCAGCACAGGCTTGCAAAACCTTTCTCTCAAAAACAGCCTCCGAAGAAGCAAAAGTATCAAATATGTAAAATTGGCAAAAGTGTGCAGAGAAGACCAAGTCGCTGCCTTACATATCTGATCAACAGAAGCCCTCGTTCTTGAAGGCCCTTGTGGAAGCGCACAGCCCTAGTGGAGTGGGCTGTGATTCGTTTCAGGAGGCTGCCGTCCGGCAGTCTCATAAGCCAATCGGATAATGCTTTTCAGCCAGAAAGAAAGAGAGGTAGCAGTAGCTTTTTGTCCTCGCTCCCTCTTACCAGAGTAAAACAACAAACAAAGATGAGGTTTGTCTAAAATCCTTAGTTGCTTCTAAATAGAACTTTAAAGCACGAACTACATCTAGATTGTGTAACAAACGTCCTTCTTTGAAACTGGATTCGGGACACAGAGAAGAAACAACTATTTCCTGGTTAATATTCCTGTTGGAAACAACTTTCGGAAGAAAACCAGGCTTAGTACGCAAAACGACCTTATCTGAATGGAACACCAGATAGGGTGGATTACACTGCAACAGCAGATAATTCAGAAACTCTTCTTGCAGAAGAAATAGCAACCAAAAACAGAACTTTCCAAGATAGTAACTTTGATATCTATGAATGTAAATGTTCAAACGGAACCCCTTGAAGAACTGAAAGAACTAAATTTAGACTCCAAGGAGGAGTCAAGGGTCTGTAAACAGGCTTGATTCGACCAAAGCCTGTAAAAAAGCTTGTACAATCTGGCACAAAGCTGCCAGGTCGTCTGGTGTAACAAGACAGATAAAGCAGAAATCTGTCCTTTTAGAGAACTCGCTGACAATCCTTATCCAAACCTTCTTGTGAGAAAGGAGAGGATCTAGGAATTCTAATCTTACTCCAGGAGAATCCCTTGGATTCACACCAACAGATATATCTTTTCCATATTTTATGGTAAATCTTTCTAGTCACAGGTTTTCTGGCTTGGACCAGAGTATCTATCACTGAATCAGAAACCCACGCTTGGACAAAATCAAGCGTTCAATTTCCAAAGCAGTCAGCTGCAGAGAAACTAGATTTGGATTTCGAATGGACCTTGTACTAGAAGATCCTGTCTCAAAGGTAGCTTCCATGGTGGAGCCGATGACATATTGACCAGGTCTGCATACCAAGTCCTGCGCGGGCCACGCAGGAGCTATCAGAATCACCGAGGCCTTCTCCTGTTTGATCCTGGGCTACAAGCCTGGGAAGGAGAGGGAACGGTGGAAACGCATAAGCTAGGTTGAACGACCAAGGCGCCACTAATAGCAATCCACTAAAGTTGGCCTTGGGGATCCCTGGATCTGGACCCTTAGCAAGGAACCTTGAAGTCTGACGGGACGCCATCAGATCATGTCTGAATGCCCCATAATTGAGTCAACTGGCAAACACCTCCGGGTGGAGTTCCCACCTCCCCCTGGAATGGAAAGTCTGATGACTCAGATAATCCGCCTCCCAATTGTCTTCCTCCTGGGATGTGGATTGCAGAAAGGTGGCAGGGAGTGATCCTCCGCCCATTTGATGATTTTGGAAACCTCTCTCATCGCCAAGTAACTCCTTGTTCCCCCTGATGGTTGATGTAAGCTACAGTTGTCATGTTGTCTGACTGAATCTTATGAATCCGGCCTTTCGCTAGTTGAGGCCAAGCCCGGAGAGCATTGAATATCGCTCTCAGTTCCAGGATGTTGATCGGGAGAAGAGACTCTTCCCGAGACCATAAACCCATGAGCTTTCAGTGAATCCCAGAACCGCGCCCCAGCTAATAGACTGGCGCGGTTGTGACAAATGACCCACTCTGGTCTGCGGAAACTCATTCCCTGAGACAGGTGATCCTGGGAAAAACCACCAATGGAGTGAGTCTGGTCATCTGGTCTACTTGAATCTTTGGAGACAAGTCTGTATGGATCCCCCATTCCACTGCTTGAGCCTGCACAGTTGTAATGGTCTTAGATGAATTCGAGCAAAAGGAACTATGTCCATTGCTGCAACCATCAACCCTACTACTTCCATGCACTGAGCTATGGAAGGCTGCAAATAGATAGAAGAACTTGACAAGCGTTTAGAAGCTTTGACTTTCTGACTTCTGTCAAGAAGATCTATCATTTCTAAGAATCTATTATTGTTCCCAAAAAGGGAACTCTGTCGACGAGACAGTGAACTCTTTTTCTACGTTCACCTTCCACCCGTGAGATCTGAGAAAGGCTAGAACAATGTCTGTATGAGCCTTTGCCTTGGAAAGAGACGACGCTTGAATTAGAATGTTGTCCAGATAAGGTGCCACTGCAATGCCCCTTGGTCTTAAAACCGCCGAGAAGGGACCCCGAGCACCTTTGAAGAAAATTCTGGGAGCAGTGGCTAGTCTGAATGGGAGAGCCACAAACTTGATAATGTTTGTCAGAAAGGCGAACCTTAGGAACTGATGATGATCTTTGTGGATAGGAATATGTAGATACGGATCCTTTAAAATCCACGGTAGTCTTATATTGACCCTCCTGATTGTAGGTAAAAATTGTTCGAATGGTTTCCATTATGAACGATGGAACTCTGAGAAATTTAGTTTAGAATTTTTAAATCCAGAATTGGTCTGAAAGTTCCCTCTTTTTTGGAACGACAAACAGATTTGAGTAAAACCCCTGACCTTGTTCACAATTGGAACTGGGTTGTATCACTCCCATCTTTAACAGGTCTTCTACACAATGTAAGAATGCTGTCTCTTTATTTGGTTGAAGATAAGTGAGAAATGTGGAACCATCCCCTTGGGGGTAGTTCCTTGAATTCTAGAAGATAACCCTGAGAGACTATTTCTAGTGCCAGGGATCCTGAACATCTCTTGCCAAGCCCTGAGCAAAGAGAGAGAGTCTGCCCCTTACTAGATCCGGTCCCGGATCGGGGGCTACCCTTCATGCTGTTTTGGTAGCAAGCAGCAGGCTTCTTGGCCTTTTACCCTTGTTCCAGGCCCTTGCATTGGTTTCCAAGCTGGTTTAGTCTGGGAAGGCATTACCCTCCTTGTCTAGAGGCTGCAGAGTTGGAAGCCGGTCCGTTCCTGAAATTGCGAAAGGAACGAAAATTGGACTTATTCTTAGCCTGAAAGGCCTATCTTGTGGGAGGGCATGCCCTTTCCCCCAGTGATTTCTGAAATAATTTCTTTCAATTCTGGCCCAAAAAGGGTCTTACCTTTGAAAGGGATATTAAGCAAATTTTGTCTTGGAAGATACATCCGCCGACCAAGACTTTAGCCAGAGCGCTCTACGCGCCACAATTGCAAACCCTGAATTTTTCGCCCGCTAATCTCGCTAACTTGCAAAGCGGCGTCTAAAATAAAGGAATTAGCTAACTTAAGTGCGTGAATTCTGTCCATGACCTCCTCATATGGAGTCTCCCTACTGAGCGACTTTTTCAGTTCCTCGAACCAGAACCACATTGCCGCTGTAGTGACAGGAATAATGCACGAAATAGGTTGAAGGAGGTAACTTGATGTACAAAAATCCTTTTAAGCAAACCCTCCAATTTTATTATCCATAGGATCCTTGAAAGCACAATTGTCCTCAATGGGAATGGTCGTGCGTTTGGCTAGAGTAGAAACCGCCCCCTCGACCCTTAGGGACTGTTTGCCATGTGTCCTTCCTGGGGTCGACCATGGGGAACAATTTCTTAATTATAGGAGGAGGGGACAAAAGGTATGCCTGGCTTCTCCACTCCTTATTCACTATGTCCGCCACCCCTTTAGGTATCGGAAAGGCATCAGGGTGCACCGGGACATCTAGGAACTTGTCCATCTTGCAACAATTTTTCTGGGATGACCAGATTGTCACAATCATCCAGAGTAGATAGCACCTCCTTAAAGTAATGCGCGAGATGCTCTAATTTAAATTAATGTCACAACATCAGGTTCTGCCTGCTGAGAAATTCTTACCTGTATCAGAATGTCTCCATCTGACAAACCCACCCTCACTGCCACTTCAGACTGGTGTGATGGGTATGACAGATAAATTATCATCAGCGCCCTGCTCTACAGTGTTTAAAACTGAGCAATCACGCTTTCACTGAAATGCTGGCATTTTGGATAAAATATTAGCTATGGAGTTATCCATTACTGCCGTCAATTGTTGCATAGTAACAAGTATTGGCGCGCTAGAAGTACTAGGGGTCGCCTGGCTCGGGGCATAACTGGTATAGACACATGAAGGAGAGGATGCAGAACTATCCCTACTTCCTTCATCTGAGGAATCATCCTGGGCAACCTTACTAAAAAGTGTGTGTCCTTACTGTGTTTGGACGCCATGGCACAATTATCACATACATTTGAAAGGGGAACCACCTTGGCCTCCAATACATACAGAACATGATCTATATGAAGGTACAGACATGTTAAACAGGCTTAAACTGGTTAATAAAGCACAAAAACCGTTTTTAAACAAAACCGTTACTGTCTCTTTAAATGTTAAACAGGGCACACTTTATTACTGAATAAGTGAAAAACTATGAAGGAATTATCCAACTTTACCAAATTTTCACCACATTGTCCTAATGCATTCAAAGTATTGCTCCCAATTATCAAGCTGGTTAACCCTTAAAATGCGGAAAACTGGAGCTGTTTGCAATTTAACCCAACTACAGTCCCAGCCACAGCCTTTGTTGCGACTTCACCTATCCCATGGGGGAATACGATACCAATTCAAGCCTTCTATGAACGTTTTCGGTGATACCAGACCCTCTCACATGCAGCTGCAATGTCCTGCACTCAAAAGAAGACTGCGCAATAATGGCGCGAAAATGAGGCTCTGCCTATACAGTGAAAGGCCCTTCCTGACTGGGAAGGTGTCCTTAATTAGTGCCTGGTGATAAAAACGTTTCCCAAATAATAAAAAGTGTGAAATCCACTTCAAAACTTTAAAAAATAACTTAAATAAACAATCAATTTAGCCCTTAAGAGTGTCCACCAGTTAAAAGCCCATAATAAGCCTTTATTTTCTGAGTCTAAGAAATGGCTTACCGATCCCCATGAGGGAAAAATGACAGCCTTCCAGCATTACACAGTCTTGTTAGAAAAATGCTAGTCATCACCTTGAGCAGAAAAGTCTGCAAACTGTTCCCCCAACTGAAGTTCTCTGGGCTCAACAGTCCTGCGTGGGAACAGCAATTGATTTTAGTTACTGCTAGCTAAAAATCATACTCCTCTTTTAAAGAGAACTCTTCATCTCTTCTGTTTCAGAGTAAATAGTACATACCAGTACTATTTCAAAATAACAAACTTTTGATAGAAGAATAAAAAACTACAACTAAACACCACATACTCTTCACCATCTCTGTGGAGATGCTACTTGTTCAGAGCGGCAAAGAGAATGACTGGGGGGCGAGCCTGAGGGAGGGGCTATATGGACAACTTTTGCTGTAGCTCTTGCATATTCCTGTTGGGGAAGAGAATATACCCACAAGTAAAGGATGACGCCGTGGACCGGACACACCAATGTTGGAGAAAGAGCTGATACCTTTGGGGCAATGCCCCACAAAAGGCCCTTTAAGGCCATTGGTAGTTTATTTGTAGGTTAGGGGGTTTTTTTATTTTGGGGGGGGGGGGCTTTTTTTTGATAGGGCTATTAGGTGTTCATTTTTTTATTTTTGATAATTTGGTTGTTTTTTTGTAACAGTGTTTGTTTTTTTTGTAATATAGTACTTTTAATAATGTTTAATAGGTATATTTAAATACTTTAGTAGCGTTAGGTTTTTTTAATATGTAATTTAGTTTTATTTAATTGGGTAGTTTAATTTTAATTGTAGTATAATAGTTAGGGGACGGTTAATTATAGTTTAAATTAGTTTATTTTAATTCTACAGGTAAGTTTAATTTATATAAGATAGGATGTTGTAATTTAATTTAAAGTTAGGAGGTTGTTAGGTTTAGGTGTTACTAGCTTAATTAGTTTTTTTGCAATGTGGGGGCTGACGGTTAAGGGGGTTAATAGGTTATAGTTAGTGTCGGCGGTGTCAGGGAGCGCGGAATAGGGGTTAATAAAATGATGTAGGTGGCGGCGATGTTGGGGCGGCAGATTTGGGGTGTTTAGACTCGGGTTTATGTAGGGTGTTAGGTGTAAACATAACTTGTTTCCTACCATAGAAATCAATGGGTATGCTTCATTCTCTGGCAGCATCGAACATAAGCTTTTGGTGCTTTCAGACTCCCATTGATTTCAATGGCATCCACGGCCGCAAGGGTGGAAGATTGAAAACCAGTTACGATGTTACGAAAAAGACACAAGCGTACCTGTTAACTATTGATTTATGCAAAAAGTGTCAAATAGAGCCGAATGTGTATTTGGAAACATCTGTAATGATGTAAAGGCATCGATCTGCGTCGTATTGAGATCACCAGTTTGTATGTTAAATCACAATTTCAACATTTGCCGATCTTGAGGCTTTGATAATTAGGGTCGGATCAATCTCGGCAACAATTACGATGCAGAATTCCGGCGTAGTTGCGGTTGACACTTAGATAGGCCCGTAGGAGTAAATTAGAAAGTGTTTTAAATTTGCATGCTTTATCTGAATCCTGAAAGAAAAAAATTGGGTTTGAAAACCTAAAGACCTCTAAGGTCTAAAATGTTACTTTTTTTTAAAAGGTGCTTTACATGTGTTTTTTTAGAAAAAAACTTTTATTTGAAAATAAAATGTATTTTTTTTTTTTAGTTAATCTAATTAGTAACTTCCCAATACAAAGGTAGCCTACCAATACAAAACAATGTGTATTGATTTGACAAGGTAGAACATGATCCTCAAAACCATCACGGGCAGTCAACCATGGTCATCAAGATCCAGCTTACAGTTTCTGCTATAAACTGATCATTTGAGTGTTAAATAAATTCAGCTTAGAAAGAGAGTGGCTGTTGTATCATAATTTAAAGCAACCAGACACAAAAGAGCTTTCACAAATCCATAGATGCTCATTTCATGCTAACTTTAACAGTCAGCTGCTAAAAGTTCTTTGATGATCCAAGGGGACCAAATTTAGATGGTTGTGACTGGTGTGACTGGTGGAGTCATCCAACCTTACACTCTTTGATCAATACAAACCCAACAATTGTGTTACAGTTTAGGGGTTATTAAATCAGCACTAGATTGTTGATGTCAGTAACAGCATGTACAAGACAGACAATGATATCTTGTTGTATGTTTTAGAGTGTATGGCCTTGTACACTCTGTTTAATTGATTTAGGGGGCCTACAAGGTCATGTTTTATAGCTCCCTCCTGCCTATTTTTATCTGTTTTATGGTCAGCTTTTATGAGGATATAAACACATCCCTCCTCTGATTCCATTAAGTGTAACTCTCAAAGAACATTTTAAGAAAAGAACGCCTGTTGGTTAACATATGTTTTACTTGTTTCCCATTGATTTTAAACTTTAATTGCCATATAGAGTAAAATTTAACAATTACAGAAACTATTAGCAATATGAAGTATTATAAACAGCAGTGAAGTCATAGAAAACTGAAATTGACTCTTTTTGTTTTACTGTGTATTGATTTTGTGGGGCTGTTAAAAAAGCGAGTTAGATTATTTTCTCTTTTTTTATTAATATTATTTTCTAGCTTACTCATTCATGATGAAAAAATGGGTGACAAAGGGATTGTTAAAGTTTGAAGTATACTGAATCTTCCACAGCAAGAGCAGTTTCTGGTGTAGGGTGTCTATGGAACCTTATGTTTTACATTATAGCATCAATTATGTTTACGTGTATGTTCCTTTAGATATTTTCAGCCAATAAAAAGTTGTTCTTATACACAGCACCATTCCAATATGTTCCCTTGTTTTTGTGTTGTTTGGAATAAACTTCCTTGTGCACTTAGTTTAAATTAAAATTTCTTGAGAATATATTAAAAACACAAAAATCATTGAAAAAAAATATTGTGTTGCAACAAACCCCTGATGGGAACCTTCTAAATGTGCAGCTACCATCTTCAAGATTGTCAACAGATGCCCTTTACTCGATACACCTAGTAATGCTCAATAGAAAAGTCATTTTAGCTGCAAGGTATTGCCATCTAAGGGCTCGCTTCCATTGAGTCGTTAAAAATGGAGCTGTCAGCTACCGAAGTGGCTGACAGCTAAAAGTAGTTTACGGCTCCATTTTAGTACCAGGTTTCCATTGAAATATTTTGCGCATTGCGTGCAGTCGCTCTTTTCTTGTAGGTATACGTTAACGTGTTAGCGCTTCTGACGTTGGATTTCTTGAAAATCAATTTGTTGCTTTGGTAACCCGACCTTACACTATAAAAACATAATTTATGTAAGAACTTACCTAATAAATTAATTTTTTTTCATATTGGCAAGAGTCCATGAGCTAGTGACGTATGGGATATACAATCCTACAGGATGGGGAAAGTTTCCCCAAACATCAAATGCCTATAAATACACCCCTCACCACACCCACAATTCAGTTAACAAATAGCCAAGTAGTGGGTGTGATAAAAAAGGAGTAAAAAGCATACAAAAATGGAATTTGGAAATTAATTGTGCTTTATACAAAAAAATCATAACCACCATAAAAGGGTGGGTCTCATAGGACTCTTGCAATTTTGAAAGAAATGAATTTATCAGGTAAGTTCTTACATAAATTATGTTTTCTTTCATGTAATTGGCAACAGTTCATGAGCTAATGATGTATGGGATAGTAATACCCAAGATGTGGAAATCCACAGAAGAGTCACTAGCGAGGGATGGATAAAAATAATAACAGCCATTTTCCGCTGAAAAAATTAATCCACAACCCAAAATATAAGTTTATTCTCATAAATGAAAAGAAAAAACATAAACATTAGCAGAGGAATCAAACTGAAACAGTTGCCTGAAAAACTTTTCTACCAAAATTTGTAAAGACCAAGTTGCTGCTTTGCAAATCTGATCAACTGAAGCTTCATTCTTAAAAGCTCACAAAGTGGAGACTGATCTAGTAGAATGAGCTGTAATTCTCTGAGGCGGGGCCTGACTCGACTCCAAATAAGCCTGATGAATCAAAAGCTTTAACCATGATGCCAAGGAAATGGCAGAAGCCTTCTGACCTTTTCTAGAACCAGAAAAGATAACAAATAGTTTAAAGTCTTCCTGAAATCTTTAGTAGCTTCACATAATATTTCAAAGCTCTTACAACATCCAAAGAATGTAAGGATCTCTCCAAAGAATTCTTAGGATTAGGACACAAAGAAGGGAACAACTAATTTCTCTATTTAATGTTGTTAGAATTCACAACCTTAGGTAACAATTTAAAATGAAGTCTGCAAAAACCTGCCTTATCCCTGATGAAAATCAAAAATAGGAGATTAACAAGAAAGAGCAGATAATTCCGAAACCTCTTGTAGCAGAAGAGATGGCCAAAAGGAACAACACTTTCCTAGAAATTAGTTTAATGTCCAAAGAAGTGCATAGGCTCAAACGGAGGGCCTGTAAAGCCTTCAAAATCAAATTAAGACTCCAAGGAGGAGAGATTGATTTAATGACCGGCTTGATAAGGACCAAAGCCTTAACAAAACAGTGAAGATAAGGAAGTCTTAGCAATCTTTCTGTGTGAAATTAAAACAGAAAGAGCAGAGATTTGTCCCTTCAAGGAAATTGCAGACAAACCTTTATCCAAACCATCCTGAAGAAACTGTAAAATTCTAGGAATTCTAAAAGAATGCCAGGAGAATTTATGAGAAGAACACCATGAAATATAAGTCTTCCAAACTCAATAATAAATCTTCCTAGAAACAAATTTATGAGCCTGTGACATAGTATTAATCACTGAGTCAGAGAAACCTCTATGACTAAGCACTAGGCGTTCAATTTCAATACCTTCAAATGTAATGATTTGAAATCCTGATGGAAAAACTGACCTTGAGACAGAAAGTCTGGTCTTAAAGGAAGTGGCCAAGGTTGGCAACTGGACATCCGAACAAGATCCGCATACCAAAACCTGTGAGGCTATGCTGGAGCTACCAGCTACAAAAACAATTGTTCCATGATGATCCTGGAGATCACTCTTGGAAGAAGAACTAGAGGCGGGAAAATATAAGCAGGTTGGTAACACTAAAGTACTGCTAATGCATCCACCGCCTCTGCATGAAGATCCCTGGACCTGGACAGGTACCTGGGAAGTTTCTTGTTTAGATGGGAATCCATCAGATTTATTTCTGGAAGACCCCACATCTAAACAATCTGAGAAAACACATCTGGATGGCGCAACCACTTCCCCGGATGTAAAGTCTGACGGCTGAGATAATCCGCTTCCCAATTGTCTACACCTGGGATATGAACCACAGAAATTAGACAGGAGCTGGATTCTGCCCAAGCAAGTATCCGAGATACTTCTTTCATAGCTTGGGGACTGTGAGTCCCACCCTGATTATTGACATATGCCACATTTGTGATATTGTCTGTCTGAAAACAAATGAACGGTTCTCTCTTCAACAGAGGCCAAACCTGAAGAGCCCTGAAAATAGCACGGAGTTCTAAAATATTGATTGGTAACCTCGCCTCTTGAGATATCCAAACCCATTGTGCTGTCAGAACAATGTCAATGTCGAACATTGGGATTTAAGGATATTAATTGTGATATCTTTGTATAATCCCTGCACCATTGATTCAGCATACAAAGCTGGAGAGGTCTCATATGAAAACGAGCAAAAGGGATCGCGTCTGATGGTGCAGTCATGAGACCTAAAACTTCCATGCACATAGATACTGAAGGGAATGATTGAGACTGAAGGTTCCAATAAGCTGAAACCAATTTTAATCATCTCTTGTCTGTTAGAGACAGAGTCATGGACACTGAATCTATCTGGAAACCTAAAAAGGTGACCCTTGTCTCAGGAATCAAGGAACTTTTTGGTAAATTGATCATCCAACCATGTCTTTGAAGAAACAACACTAGTTGATTTGTGCGAGATTCTACTGAATGTAAAGACTATCGGCTAGATTTAGAGTTTTGTTGGTAAAGACCCGCGTAGCTAACGCTGCTTTTTTTTCCCAACGCACCCTTCCAACAACGCTGGTATTTAGAGTTGTCTGAGGGGCTGCGTTAGGCTCAAAAAAGGGTGCGTTGAGCCTAACTTGGCTCCACTTCAACTCTCAATACCAGCGTTGCTTACGGTAGCGGTAAGCTGGGAAAACGTGCTCGTGCACGATATCCCCATAGGAAACAATGGGGCTGAGATGGCTGAAAAAAAACCTAACACCTGCAAAAAAGCAGCGTTCAACTCCTAACGCAGCCCATTGTTTCCTATGGGGAAACACTCTCTAAGTCTGCACCTAACACCCTAACATGAACCCCGAGTCTAAACACCCCTAACCTTACACTTATTAACCCCTAATCTGCCCGCCGGACACCACCGCAACCTACATTATAGCTATGAACCCCTAATCTGCTGCCCCTAACATTGCTGACACCTATATTATATTTATTACTCCCTAATCTGCCCCCCCCCCCCAACGTCGCCGCCACCTTAACTACATTTATTAAGCCCTAAACTGCCGACCGGACCTCGCCGCCACTATAATAAATGTATTAACCCCTAAACCGCCGCACTCCCACCTCGCAAACACTATAATAAATAGTATTAACCCCTAATCTGCCCTCCCTAACATCGCCGCCACCTACCTACAATTATTAACCCCTAATCTCCCGCCCGCACTGTCGCCGCTACTATAATAAAGTTATTAACCCTAAACATAACTCTAACCCTAACCCTAACACCCCTCTAACATAAATATAATTTATATTAAACAAAATAATATTCCTAAAATTAACCAAATTATTCCTATTTAAAACTAAATACTTACCTATAAAATAAACCCTAATATAGCTACAATATAATTAATAATTACATTGTAGTTATTTTAGGATTTATTTTTTATTTTACAGGCAACTTTGTATGTATTTATTTTAACTAGGTACAAAAGCTATTAAATAGTTAATAACTATTTAATAGCTACCTAGTTAAAATAAATACAAAATTACATGTAAAATAAATCCTAACCTAAGTTACAATTAAACCTAACACTACACTTTCATTAAATTAATTAAATAAATTACCTACAATTATCTACAATTAAATACAATTAAATAAACTATTCTATAATACAAAAAAACCCCACTAAATTACAAAAAATAAAAAAGAATTACAAGCAGTTTAAACTAATTACACCTAATCTAAGCCCCCTAATAAAATTAAAAAGCCCCCCAAAATAAACAAATCCCCTACCCTATTCTAAAATACAAAAGTAATCAGCTCTTTTACCAGCCCTTAAAAGGGCTTTTTGTGGGGCCTTGCCCCAAAGTAATCATCTCTTTTGCCTGAAAATAAAAATACAATACCCCCACAACATTACAACCCACCACCCACATACCACTACTCTAACCCACCCAAACCCCCCTTAAAAAAACCTATCACTAACCCCCTGAAGATCTCCCTACCTTGAGTCGTCTTCACCCAGCCGAGCCGAATTCTTCATCCAAGCGGAGCAAGAAGATGTCCTCCATCCAGTAGAAGTCTTGATCCAAGCGGCAAAGAAGAGGTCCTCCATCCGGGCGAAGTCTTGATCCAAGAGGCAAAGAAGAGGTCTTCCATCCGGGCGATGTCTTCTTCCAAGTGGCATCTTCTATCTTCTTTCTTCCGGATCCATCTTCATCCCGCCGACGCGGAACATCCTTCTTCCCCGACGGACTAACAACGAATGAAGGTTCCTTTAAGGGACGTCATCCAAGATGGCGTCCCTTCAATTCCGATTGGCTAATAGAATTCTATCAGCCAATCGGAATTAAGGTAAAAAAATCTGATTGGCTGATTCAATCAGATTTAAGTTCAATACGATTGGCTGATCCAATCAGCCAATTGTATTGAACTCGCATTCTATTGGCTGTTCCGACCAGCCCTTAAAAGGTCCCACAAAAAGCCCTTTTAAGGGCTGGTAAAAGAGCTGATTACTTTTGTATTTTAGAATAGGGTAGGGGGTTTTTTATTTTGGGGGGCTTAGATTAGGTGTAATTAGTTTAAACTGATTGTAATTCTTTTTTTTTTTTTGTAATTTAGTGTTTGTTTTTTTTGTATTATAGAATTTATTTAATTGTATTTAATAGTAGGTAATTGTAGGTAATTAATTTAATTAATTTAATGATAGTGTAGTGTTAGGTTTAATTGTAACTTAGGTTAGGATTTATTTTACATGTCATTTTGTATTTATTTTAACTAGGTAGCTATTTAATAGCTTTTGTACCTAGTTAGTTGCCTGTAAAATAAAAATAAATCATAAAATAGCTACAATGTAATTATTAATTATATTGTAGCTATATTAGGGTTTATTTTATAGGTAAGTATTTAGCATTAAATAGGAATAAATTAGTTAATTTTAGGAATATTATTTTGTTTAATATAAATTATATTTATGTTAGGAGGGTATTAGGGTTAGGGTTAGAGTTATGTTTAGGGGTTAATAACTTTATTATAGTAGCGGCGACGGTGCGGGCAGGAGATTAGGGGTTAATAATTGTAGGTAGGTGGCGGCGATGTTAGGAGGGCAGATTAGGGGTTAATACTATTTATTCTAGTGTTTGCGAGGCGGGGAGTGCGGTGGTTTAGGGGTTAATCCATTTATTATAGTGGCGGCGCGGTCCGGTCGGCAGATTTGGGGTTAATAAGTGTATATAAGGTGGCGGCGACATGGGGGGGGGGCAGATGAGGGGTTAATAAATATAATATAGGGGTCGGCGATGTTAGGGGCCGCAGATTAGGGGTTTATAAGTATAACGTAGGTAGCGGCGATGTCCGGTCAGCAGATTAGGAGTTAAAAAAAATTATTAGAGAGGCGGCGATGTGGGGGGGCCTCGGTTTAGGGGTACATAGGTAGTTTATGGGTGTTAGTGTACTTTAGAGTACAGTAGTTATGAGCTTTATATTCCGGCGTTAGCCCATAAAGCTCTTAACTACTGACTTTTTTTTGCGGCTGGAGTCTTGTCGGTAGAGGGTCTACCGCTCACTTCTCCCAAGACTCCAAATACTGGCGTTAGGCAGATCCCATTGAAAAGATAGGATACGCAATTGGCGTAAGGGGATCTGCGGTAGCCTGGAATCGCGGTAGGGAAGTGAGCGTTAGACCCTTTCCTGGCTGACTCTAAATACCAGCGGGCGGCCAAAAGCAGCGTTAGGACCCCTTAACGCTGCTTTTGACGGCTAACGCAAAACTTTAAATCTAGCCATAGTACCAAGATATTGTCCAAATAAGGTAACACTGCAATAACCCATTCTCTGAGTGCCATACAGAGTGTAGGGCACAGAGAACGTTTGAAAAGATTCTTGGAGCTGTCGCTAGGCCAAAAAGGAGAGCGACAAATTGGTAACGCTTGACTAGAAAAGAGAATCTCAGAAACTGATAGCGGTCTGGATGAATCGGAATATGAAGATATGCATCCTGTAAGTCTATCGTGGACATATAATGCCCTTGCTGAACAAAAGGCAGAATAGTCCTTATAGTCACCATTTTGAAAGTTGGCACAAAACGATTCAAAATTTTCAGATCCAGAACTGGCCTGAATGAATTTTCTTTCTTTGGGACAATGAATAGATTTGAATAAAACCCAGACCCTGTTCCTGAAACGGAACTGGTATGATTACCCTGAAAGTTCCAAGTCTGAAACACACTTAAGAAAAGCCTGAGCCTTTACTGCATTTGCTGGGATGCGTGAGAGAAGAAATCTTGTCACAGGAGGTCTTATTCTGAATCCTATTTGGTACTCTTGAGAGACAATACTCTAAATCCATTGATTTTGGACAGAATCTGTCCAAATGTCTTGCAATAATCTTAATTTGCGCCTACCAACTGAGCTGGAATGAGGGCCACACCTTCATGCAGACTTGGGGGCTGGCTTTGGATTCTTAAATGGTTTGGATTTACTCCAACTTGAAGAAGGTTTCAAATTGGAACCAGATTCTTTGGGGGAAGGATTAGGTTTCTGTTCCTTATTTTGTCGAAAGGAACAAAAACGGTTAGAAGCTTTAGATTTACCCTTAGGTCTTTTATCTTGAGGCAAAAAAACTCCCTTTCCCCCAGTGACAGTTGAAATAATTGAATCCAACTGAGAACCAAATAAATTATTACCTTGGAAAGAAAGAGATAGTAATATACACTTAGATACCATGTCAGCATTCCAATATTTGAGCCACAAAGCTCGTCTAGCTAAAATAGCTAAAGACATATATTTAACATCAGTTTTGATGATTCAAAAATGGTATCACAGATAAAATGATTAGCATGTTGAAGCAAGCGAACAATGCTAGACAAATCAGGATCCATTTCCTGTTGCGCTAAACTTTCCAACTAAAAAGTTGATGCAGCTGCAACATCAGCCATAGAAATGGCAGGCCTGAGAAGATAGCCAGAATATAAATAAGCTTTCCTTAGATAAGATTCAAGTTTCCTACGCAATGCCAATATATACCTTATACAAACAAATGGTTTACAAACTTCCTAAACAACACAAAAAGACTTATACGTATACTTTTAAAATCAATAGCATACTAACAATGAGGTTTACCTAGATTGTGGAGGTCTAGTGTTTACGAACATGCGGCTAACTTATGAGATTGTCATTACAATATGTATTACGATCGGATCAAAAACAAATTGAGGAAGGGAACAGGTATGATGTATCAACTATAAGCAAATGCGCATAGGTGTGTTGTTGCATATGATGTTTGTTTATATGATCAAATCTGTTATATTATATTACTATCAACTTAGACATGTCAATAATGTTATTTGTAACCATCTGTGAATCATGTGATCAATTAAGAGAAATTAGGGTGTGTTTGTTAAACAGCCATTACCATTGGTTATTTTAGGGTATATTAAGTAGCAAGCTTTGTATAGTTTTATTCAGCCTGAGGAAACAGTACTAGTGAGAAACGCGTTGCTGTGTTTTTAATGTGTTTAAATAAACACTTTTAATCATACAAACTTGCTACATTGCCTCTTTTGGATATCCCTGTCTGGAGCAACCCTCTAATTGCTGGAGGTGTAATAGTGCTTTTCCTGACACCCAAATACCACAGCTTATTTGGTGATTACCATTTTTGGTTCCTGGGAGTTCAAGCCTGAGAGGAGAGTTTTACCGGACAACTCTGAGGTTCTGGTCTGTCCAATCAGCACCACATCTTGGTGCTTTCTAACACGTGAGTGCATCAGAGCTACAATATTATATTTGATTTATCACACAGAATTATGCTAAGTGGCGCCTTCTCTGCTTCTTTATAGATTAAACTCATTGTGGATGGCCTTATTCTTCGAGGAGAGCTTCCTTACACCCCTCTAACTATTGGGTCTGATGAAGGGGAGCTATCCCCGAAACGTCACGTAAATAAAAGCTTCTGCTTATCCTTAAGTCCAGTGAGTGCTGACTTCTATTACCTTTATCTCTACCTGTATTCAGCACCCTGGCAACTGGATACCTGTTTGTGCGAGTGCACCAGCCTCTGTACTTATATATATATATATATATATATATATATATATATATATATATATATATGTGTGTGTGTGTGTTTGTAGGAAAGAGGTGGGATGGAGCAATAAGAGGAAAAATTTGTACAAATATTTAAGTATATTGATTCAAACAAGTGAATCTTAATAATGTTTGTTTATATGGCAAATAATGGTAGGACAAACAGAAAAAATCCTAGCGTATAGTTGAAGTTTTTCACAAAGTCCAGTTTATCAGTATGTCCGCTCTCACTCAGGTTATGTGTAGAGCAATAATAATAACAATTTCCAGTAAAAACTTAAAGATTTCCTACTTACAGGATAATACCTCAATCGGTATGAGGTAAGTTAGATGCACTACTGGAGGGCTGCGATGCCACTAAACGATATCCACCACTAGATAGGTATGGAGTTCTGGTTATGCCTTCAGTGCTTCTTGCAATATAGCCAGATAAACTTTATTTATAACCCTCAATAAATATGAGGTAATTACAGACAGTAGTTTAAAATTACAATCTCAAGCAAACTCTTAATCGCTATTTGTGCACCAGAAGGAGTCCGCTGCTAAGATATTAAAAAATGTTCTGTTAAAAACAATATAAAGTCTTGAAAAGCACCCTAAGACAAGGTGCCGATATCACCTAACGCGTTTCAAAGGATATTCTAAATTCTCCCTTCTTCATCAGAGGTGTTTGTTTGTAATTTTGAGCTCTCTTTTTGAAGGGAGGTTGTGGCAAACCTTCCTTCCTCTAATTGGTTAGCCTCAGTCACATGTGCAGTGTCTGACATTAATCAGCTGTTCGGCTCAGCGTGGCTATTATGTAAACACAATATGAATTTTTTTTCTTTTGGACAAATACATAATAAACAACAGAAATCATTCAGACAATATTATATACCAACATAATCAATAAAGATGTATGGTGGTAAAGATTGCATCCTCAGATTTAACATTTAGTTTGCCACTTGTAATCCAGCCAATGTTCTAAATGCTTGAAACGATTAACAAGATTACTTAGAAAACTATAAATATAA
The DNA here is from genome assembly GCF_027579735.1 of Bombina bombina. Classification (NCBI taxonomy): domain Eukaryota; kingdom Metazoa; phylum Chordata; class Amphibia; order Anura; family Bombinatoridae; genus Bombina; species Bombina bombina. The sequence goes on from NC_069504.1 coordinate 671,460,835, forward strand.
TATGGCACGAAAGCCATGAAAGAATTTCAAGAATAGTAAGTAAAAGTTTATTTTTTTTTTGTTCAAAATAAAAAAGAGAATTTTATTGTAAAGATATGTTTTTATTTCATTTGAATTGACAGCACTATTACCATTTACAGCAGTATTACCAAGGGAGGATAAGATTGTAAAGGATGAATCATGTGTTAGGATAACTTTACTGGCTGCAGGCTTGAAATGCGGGTCACATGGGTGAGTTTGAGTTGTAGTTATAGTTAATTACAGTGGGGCTTTGACATAGAGGGGTTAGTAGTTTTGAAATAGGTAAGGTTGCTGCTCCATTATTTTGCTGAGGGGTTTAGGATAAAGCCACTGTTGCTTTGGGGAGTTTTTTTCACGGGGCAGGTAGGTTGAGGTAAGATGTATGTGCCTTGGGAGGATTATTCAAGCAGTTTTTACAGTTAAAGCATGTTCTTGGGTCGATATTAAACTTAATGGACTAGAACATGTTTTGTACCTATGTAATTTAGTTGCCAGTGTTATAGCCAATGGGGTTATAGGTACTTATTTATTTAGCTGCACTTTGCAGGCTGTCACTACAGTAGCTTGCATTGGATCTAGCATTATATATATATGGTATCAGTGCATTAGTAACAAGATAATTTGTTTTAATTTCTTTTATAAAATCTATGCATTGTACACAAAACAAAAATCATACACAACTGCTATGAATGAAAGTGTTTAACAACATTTCTACTGGGTCTATTAGAGACAACAAACCTTATTTTGGAAAAAAAAGTCAGGAAATAGTTAAATTTCTTAGAGTTTTAGTACATCAGCAAAACTCTGAAGGTATCTTATTTACAACATCATTTAACCATGAATACAAATAACACATATTAAAAGATCTTCTTCGATTGAACCCGTTTCATTACCGTTGACTAATGAATTCCTATCAAGCCTTTAATCTCATTGGCCCCAAGTCCAACCATTCATCTACTGAATGAGACAGACTGCTCAGTAAAACGAAGCTTATCTTAAAAGAGACAAATGGATTGATTATTAGCCTGAGTCTCTTGGAGAAAAGGTATAATTCCACAATTAATATGAGTGATGAGCATTAAGGCTCATTGATAATTAACTGGGTTTGGAGGCTGTTTGTTCTACTTGCTTAGCATAATGTTTAGATTTCAGCAGCAGATATTTCATTAGAAGCATTGCTCATACAGCCTGGAATGCGTGTGAATCACTGTGCTGAGTGCTAAGAAATCCTGTAAAATTCTATTATGTAGCAGATATGTACATAACGTCAACATAATTCCAAAACTATAATGGCAATATATAATGTTTATTACACAACAATGCAACATGGTCCAGACAAGAATTGGCTTCAATGTTTTGTATTTTGCTTTAAAAAATAAAAATCAGAGCTTATAAAAGCTTGTTTATGAACAACTGACTTCCTGCCAGATGCTTTTTTTTTTTTTATCAATTACCTCTCACTGATGTCTTTTTAATATGTTTAATAAAGTTTAAATATGCATATTTATCTGTTGTTATCAGTATACCTTATATACTGTGTTAAATGAAATATAAAACAATACACTTTTTTTGCATTTTCTCCCAAAGAAGTCTGTTATTGGGATAATGTTTACAATATTGCTATAACTATTATTACTACTACCTATAAGAACTGTGGCCTGAACTGAGACTGGTTGTTATTCCCTGTATACCTATGTTGCTCATGAGGCTCGTTTCTGTTGAGTCATTAAAAATGGAGTGGCAAGCTACTGAAGTTGCCGACAGCTAAAAGTAGTTTACGAGTCAATTTTAGTACCAGGTTTCCATTTAAATATTTTGTGTAGTGTGTGCAGTCAGTCTTATTGTGCATGTGTAAGTTTCTGTTGTGTTAACACTTCCATTTGACTGCAGATTTCTCAAACAAAATCACACTATAGCAAGTTTGTTTCTATAATAATGCAACTTTACACTATAAACTTTAGGGGGATTTTCCTCTTTAAATGTGCTCACTTGCTGTGTCTAATAATGGCACTGTAGTCATTACATTATATTTTGATTTCATTTAAAATTAACAATAAAGGAATAACTAGCAAGGGGCTAGATTACGAGTGGAGCACTAAAAGTTGCATGCAAGCAATACCGGGTTTATCGCCAGTGTTTACACTTGTCGGAAGTAGCACATGTATTACAAGATGAAAGTAAATACATTCGCTCAAGTGCAATTGAATATAATGTGCAACTTCAGAGCTCTGGTTAACTGCTACGCTTGAATAATAAGTGTCAGAAAAAAACATCAAAATACATTTAAAAGTACGTTTACACTTATAATAACACTGTCTAATAAAAAATATTAAACAAAATTACAAACAAAAGTTATAAGGGCTCAACGATATGAGGTCTCAGATGTTAAATAAAAAGGCATGCAAAGGGCTTTAACATAGAGATACATACATTTATATGTCTAAATATGTATATGCATGTATATATGTATATACAGATGTATTTATTTGTTTATATAGACAGGATAATGTCCTTTTTATTCTTTAATAAATATTTCTTTCTTTCTTTCTTTCTTTCTTTCTATCTATCTATCTATCTATATCTATCTATCTATATATCTATATATATATTTTATATATATATATATACTATATATTTATATATATATACTATATTATATATATATATATATATATATATATATATATGCATACCTATACATATAGATTATAAGTATAGATATGTATTTTGCATTAACAGCATTAGATATATATATATATATATATATATATATATATATATATATATATATATATATATATATATAAATATATATATAATAAAAAGTACATTATTTTCTATGTGAAGAACATAGGAATGTAAAATATGCATTTTGCACATCATGTTTCTCAATTTAGATCTTAACGAGGTCGGGTTAGCACACATGAAAACTTAGTAACCTAAAGTAGCGTTATTAAAATATTATTTAAAAAAAATATTAAAAAATATTATTATTTATATTATTTTACAGTATGTTTAATATTTGTATTTTTTTAATACTTTGGCCTCTATTAAAGAAAGTCTGGCGGACCTGATCCGTCAGTGCGGATCAGGTCCGCCAGACCTCGCTGAATACGGAGAGCAATACGCTCTCTATATTCAGCATTGCACCAGCAGCTCACAATAGCTGCTGGTGCAACACCGCCTCGTGCAGACTTGCGGCCAATGGGCCGCCAGCAGGGGGTGTCAATCAACCCGATCGTACTCGATCGGGTTGAATTGCGGCAATGTCTGTCCGCCTGCTCAAAGCAGGCAGACAGGTTATGGAGCAGCGGTCTTTGTGAGCTTGATAGATTGGCCCTTTATATGTAATATTTCAATAATACTATTCTAATTTCTATGGATTATTTAGATTATTTTACAGTATGCTTAATAATTTGTATTTTTAAAAATATTTTATATGTAATATTTCAATAATACGCCTTAAGAATGCTACGTTTTCATGTGCGCTAACCCAACCGTGTTAAAGGGACAGTAAAGTCAAAATTAAACTTTCATGATTCAGATAGAGCATGCAATTTTAAACAACTTTCCAATTTACTTCTGTTATGAAATTTGCTTTGTTTTCTTGATATCTTTCATTGAAGAGTAAAGCTAGGTAGGCTCATAAGAGCTCAGGAGTGTGCACGTGTCTTTAGTACTCTATGACAGCAGTGTTTTGCAACATTGTATAGCAAAGCTACAAATAATGTTGCAAAACACTGCTGCCATAGAGTACTTAAGACACATGAACACTCCTGAGCTCTTATGAGTCTACTTAGTTTTAATCTTTAAAAAAAGATATCAAGAGAACAAAGCAAATTTGATAACAGAAGTAAATTGGAAATGTGTTTAAAATTGCATGCTCTGTCTAAATCATGAAAGTTTAATTTTGACTTTACTGTCCCTTTAAGATCTAAATTGAGACACACGATGCGCAAAACACTACATCTATGTAGTAAATTATAAAATGATTAAGTAGCACTACACTTTTACTTCTTGATGACTGTAAACTTTACTTCTAATGTCTGCACTCCTTAAGCAAAAATAGAAGTCCAAGCTCCACCTATGTAAAAATGGAATATGCTTTCTTTAGGCCAGATGCTCGGTATTAAAAATAGTTATTGCCTCTAGAGAGAAAAAAAAAAAAAAAAAAAAAAAGATTAATTGAATTCAAGAAAATGTATTGATTTTCGGCTTCTATTTTTTTCTAGGGGATTCACAATTTTTTTCGGCAGCCGCCCCATCGGAAATTGGCGATAAGCGTTATGGCTTCCGACAGCATTTTTTTTTTTTTTAAGACCTAGTGCAAAAGCCATTTATGACTCAATAGAAACTAGCCCTGCTTCGCGTGACCCCTGATACTTATATTATATTTAATGTTTGTCTTGTATCACATACAGTTTTCTGGGGGCAATGAGATAACATTTATCTGAACCAATTTTCATCAGAAAGTAATTCTTGAAAGAAAATCGTGACGATAAATAAATGGACATTTACAACGACGATTCCATCTGTATAGAGACAGTTATAAATTGACAGAAGGACAGAGCAATGTTTATATCAATAGTTGTGCAAGATGCAGTAGCACATTCATTTAATAATAAAAATGTGGTTGTATGGGCGCTAATTAGATTCCATTAATGTGACACAAATCGATTGCTTGCAGGTAATTAGCTTTTCTCTGCCACATTCTCAATAAAGTGTGATTTTTATGCACAACTCTTTTCCTATAGCCCTGGTAACTGAAGAATGTGGCAGGAAAATGTAAATGGCTCTTGGTTTTTCAGAGGCAATTAATAGGGTGGCTATTAACAAGACTGTCTATTCATGGTGTTAATTATCTCTCACACTAAAAATGGATATATATTTAAATCCAAATTTGTTTCTACATACAAAGTAAGTTTTTTTTTTTTTTTAAACTTCCTTGAAAAGTAGAGTGTAATAATCTTGAATACAATTTTGTTTAAAGTTTTTATTTTTATTTTGTGAAAACAAAGAATGCAATAAAACAAAAATAGTTGATTGGTCTAAGCCTGTCCAAGGTCTGGGATTGGTATGGGGTACATGCATCTTAACAGTATGGGGCCAATTTATCAAGTGCCGGTGGCGACATCGCTAAATGCAGACAGCATATGCTTCTTATGAAATGCTTGTGGAATGCTGCCCCCTGCACATTCGTGGCCAATCGACCGCTATCAGGGGTGTCAATCATCCCGATCAGGTCGGATCGGGATGATTGCAATCCGCCACCTGAAAGATGGCAGACAAGTTAAGGAGCAGCGGTCTTATGACCGCTGCTTCTTAACTTTTGTTTCCATTGAGCCGGAAACTTTGGGGGTAGAAAGCAGCATCCGATGCTTGTTAAATCTATCCCTTTGTATTGCAAATTGTATTAATTTAGTATGCTTTTAAGTCTGCTTAACGCTCTGTGGTAAAAAAGCTGATCACAATGTTATCTGCTTACATAATGCATTGATCCCCCCAAAAATCATGTTATATGAGTTTTACGCAACAAAACTGTTACATAAAACTCATAACTAAAGTGTCACAAAGTACACTAAACACCCATAAACTACCTATTAACCCCTAAACCGAGGCTCTCCCGCATTGCAAACATTGATTTGAACAGCGAATAGAATTTCAGAAGCTCTCATCCTATTGGCTGTTTTGAACCTGTTTTGGCCTGGATGAAGATAGAAGAGGCCGCCTGGATGAAGTCTTTTCGCCGCCTGGATGAACAGCCAATAAGATTTAAGTAGCTCTCATCCTATTGGCTGATTTAAATTTCCAAAATCAAATCAGCTAATAGGAATGCAAGGGACGCCATTTTGAATCACTTACCTTGCATTGAAAATTCAGTATACGGTGGTGACTGTATAAAGAGGATGCTCCGCGCCGGATGTCTTCAGAATGGACCCGCTCTGCACCGCTGGGATGAAGATAGAAGATGCTGCCTGGATGAAGATAGAAGAGCCCGTCTGGATGAAGACTTCTCGCCGCCTGGATGAGGACTTCGTCGCCTGGATGAAGATAGAAGAGGCCGTCTGGATGAAGACTTCTCGCCGCCTGGATGAGGACTTTGCCGCCTGGATGAAGATAGAAGAGGCCGTCTGGATGAAGACTTCTCGCCACCTGGTGAGAACTTTGCCACCTGGATGAAGATCGTTCAAGCGGGACTTTAAAAACTGTAAGTGGATCTTTGGGGGTTAGTTATAGGTCAATGCAAAAGAGTTAAATGCCCTTTTAAGGGCAATGCCCATACAAATGCAATTTTCAGGTCAATGGTTAGCTTATGTTTTTTTAGATAGTTTTTTTTATTTCGTGGGTTTGGGGGGTTTGTAATGTTAATGGGACTTTGCATTTTTTCAGGAAAAGAGCTGTTTAACTTAGGGCAATGCCCTACAAAAGGCCCTTTTAAGGGCTATTGGTAGTTTATTGTAGATTAGGTTTTAGTTTATTTTTATTTTGTGGGTTTGGGGGGTGGGGGTTTGTATACTGTTAGGGGGTGTTTGTTTTGTTTTGTAGCAAAAGAGCTGTTAACTTTAGGGCAATGCCCTACAAAAGGCCCTTTTAAGGGCACTTGGTAGTTTATTTTAGATTAGGCTGTTTTATTTTGGAGTGTTTTTTAATTTTTTAAAAGGGTATTAGAATAGGAATAATTTTTATTATTTTGGATCATTACGTTTGTTATTTTTTGTAATGGAAGGTTTTTTATTTTTTTTAATTTTAGTAATTTTGTAATTTTTTGTAATTTTAGTATTTTTTATTTTTTGTAATGGTAGTTTTAATTTTTGTAATGTTAGGTTTTAGTGTAAGGCAGCTTAGATTTTATTTCACAGGTACGTTTTTATTTATTTTAACTAGGTAGTTAGTAAATAGTTAATAACTATTTACTAACTAGTCTACCTAGTTAAAATAAATACAAACTTACCTGTGAAATAAAAATAAAACCTAAGCTAGCTACAATATAACTATTAGTTATATTGTATCTAGCTTAGGTTTTATTTCACAGGTACGTATGTATTTAGTTTTAAATAGGTAGTTAGTTAATAATTGTAACTTTAATTTAGCTCTATTTTAATTATGTTAAAGTTAGGGGTGCTAGGGTTAGGGTTGGGTTAGGGTTTGGGTAGGGTTAGGGGTTAATAGTTTAATTTAGGTTGTTGCGATGTGGGGGGCTGGCGGTTTAGGGGTTAATAGATTTATTTAGTGGTAGTGATGTGGGAGGCCAGAGGTTTAGGGATTTATAGCTTTATTTAGTTGCAGCAATGTTGGGGAGCATCAGAATAGGGGTTAATAGATTTATTATTGTGTGGGCGATGTTGGGGTGCAGGGGAATAGGGGTAAATAACTTTAGTATAGTTGCGGCGATATCGGGAGCGGCAGATTAGTGATTAATAAATTTATTTAGGTGGCGGCAATATCGGGAGCAGCAGATTAGGGGTTAATAACATTATGTAGGTTGCGGCGATGTCGGGGGCGGCAGATTAGGGGTGTTTAGACTTAGGCTTTATGTTAGTGTGTTAGGTTTAAACATTACTTTTTTTCTCTCATAGACATCAATGGGGCTTTTTTACGGAGCTTTTGATTCCGCGATCGCAGGTGTTTTTTTTCTGACTCGCTCTCCCCATTGATGTCTATGGGGAAAGTGTGCACGAGCAAGTAAAAACAGCACTTGTATTTTGTGTGGTATGGAGATTAAAACCACCATATCGCAGGCACAAGCCGGCTGTTTCAAAACTTGTAATGGCTGCGCTATAGAGGGTTAAATAACGCAACTTTTGTTGCGTTTGTTAATTTCCCTATAGCGCTCATAACTCTCAATATAGCTGTATATAAAATAATGGGAGTCAATCCCAATCTTTCTAATATCGACTCATGTTAACGAGGTTTCAGCTGATATGAAAAGTGTGTTTTTTAGGTGATCATAATCCTAAATGGCTTCCCCCGCTAAAAGCCCACAACCGCAAATGAGATTTCAATAGGAAAGTTCCCAAAAAACATATATTTGGTTGTTAAGTATTGGGTTCGAAACTGACAGATACAATGGCCCTTTCACAACTCTTAAAGGAATAATAAACAGTGCTCCTTTAGTAAAAACAAATATATTAAAACAAACTAAACATAAAAAGAAACAGATTAGAAAAAATACTCCAGCAAAAAATGTACTTGTTTTCTTGCAAAACGAGCACTTCAGATTTTCTCATTGTAGCCCCTGTTCTTATAGAGATAAGAGAGGAGCTTACATTTCATTCTGCCATTTCTGATCATGAGCAGACCAGACACTTATTATCTTTCTAGCATTATATGAATAATAAACTAGCTTGTTACACTTGATTTATGACATCTAACCAGATAAGCCTTCATGTAGAGACCCCAGCCTCCTTGTAGGGCTGTGACAGGCAGTAATGGACACTGCACAAATAAAGTAAAAAAAAGAAGAAGAATTAAAAGCTATCCAATGATTTATATTAAAGGGACAAGAAACACCAAATTTTTATTTCATGGTTTGGATAGAACATACAATTTTAAACAACTTTCCAATTAACTTATATTATCAAATTTGCTTTATTCGCTTTTTATCCTTTGCTGAATGAACTGCATTGCACTACTGGCAGCTAGCTGAACACATCTAGTTAGCCAATCATAGGAGACAAGTGTGCAGGCACCAAATAGAAGCTAGGTCCACTAATGTGGGATATGTGCATATTTTTTCAACAAGAGAACCAAGCAAATTTGAAAATAGAAGTACATTGAAACGTGTCTTAAAAGTACATGCTCTATCTGAATCATGCAAGTTTAATTGTGACTTTCCTATTCCTTTAAGTATAACCCACTGCTTAGTGTGCGTTTTTATTACAACAATGAAAAAGACTGTTTAATATCCCTTTAAGGTTACAGTACAGTTGTTTTGAGTTAAAGTGAAGGTAAACTTTGATGAATGAAAGCCGTTTTTTAAAATACTATTAAAAACAGGGGCACTTTCATTCATCAAAGTTTAGAAAGCAGCCGTTTTGTTTATAAATTTACCTCTCCTCTTCACAGCCGGAGCAACTTCCCCTGCCCAGAGATCCTCTCTTCACACGTCAGCAATGACTAATCCGGCTTCCTCCAATCACGGCATGGCCTCAGGCAATGATTCCCCTGGGGGGAAAGCCGTGATTGGAGGAAGGCGGATTAGTCATTGCTGACGTGTGAAGAGAGGATCTCCGAGCAGGGGAAGCTGCTCCGGCTGTGAAGAGGAGAGAGGTAAGTTTATAAACAAAATTGCTGTTTTCTAAACTTTGATGAATGAAAGTGCCCCTGTTTTTAATAGTATTTCATCAAAGTTTACCTTCACTTTAACCCCTTTATATAGTGTGTAACAGGAAAACATAAATTATGCTTACCTGATCATTTCATTTCCATCGTTACGAGGAGAGTCCATGACTTCATTCATTACTTGTGGGAAATACAGAACCTGGCCACCAGGAGGAGGCAAAGTCACCCCAGCCAAAGGCTTAAATACCTCCCCCACCCCCCTCATCCCCCAGTCATTCTGCCGAGGGAACAAGGAACAGTAGGATAAATATCAGGGTATAAAAGGTACCAGAAAAAAAAAAAAAAAATTTAGGTCCGCCCAACAGAGAACCGGGTGGGAGCCGTGGACTCTTCTCTTAACGATATAAATGAAAATATCAGGTAAGCATAATTTATGTTTTCCATCTAATATGAGGAGAGTCCACGGCTTCATTCATTACTTGTGGGAAACAAATACCCAAGCTCTAGAGGACACTGAATGAAAAACGGGAGGGTAAAAGGAGGCGTACCCTATTCTGAGGGCACCACAGCCTGCAAAACCTTTCTCCCAAAAGCTGCTTCAGCTGAAGCAAAAACGTCAAATTTGTAAAACTTTGTAAAAGTATGTAAGGAGGACCAGGTAGCTGCCTTACAAATCTGCTCCATAGAGGCCTCATTCTTAAAGGCCCAAGAAGAAGCCACAGCTCTAGTTGAGTAAGCCGTAATCCTCTGAGGAGGCATATGTCCTGCTGTCTCATACGCCCAACGAATCATGCTCCTCAGCAAAAATGATAGGGAAGTAGAAGAAGCCTTCAGCCCCTTGTGCTTCCCGAAATAGACAACAAACAAAGCTGAAGTTTATCTAAAATCCTTTGTAGCCTGAAGATAGAATTTCAGAGCCGGAACTACATCCAAGATATGAAGTAACCGTTGCTTTGAAGAAGCAGGTTTAGGACACAAGGAAGGAACCACAATCTCCTGATTAATATTGTCATCAGACACCACCTTAGGGAGAAATCCCAGTCCAGTGCGAAGGACAGCCTTATCTACATGGAAAACTAGGTAAGGAGACTCACATTTTAAGGCCGCTTATTCAGATACTCTGTGTGCCGAAGCAATGGCCAGTAGAAAAAGAACCTTCCAAGACAGAGTCTTAATGTCAAGAGAATGCATAGGCTCAAACAGAGGCCCCTGCAAAACCTTCAGAACCAAATTCAAACTCAAAGGAGGAGCAGATAGAGCGAAATCTGTCCCCTTTAAGGACACTGAACCCAATTTTTTTTCTTTTGTGATTCAGATAGAGCATGCAATTTAAGCAACTTTCTAATTTACTCCTATTAGCAAATGTTCTTCATTCTTTAGGTATCTTTATTTGAAAAGCAAGAATGTAAGTTTAGATGCCGGCCCATTTTTGGTGAACAACCTGGGTTGTTCTTGCTGATTGGTGGATAAATTCATCCACCAATAAACAAGTGCTGTCCAGGGTTCTGGACTTTATTTTTCAAGTAAAGATAGCAACGATGAAAAAAAAAGTAAAGAGAACGATGAAAAATTGATAATAGGAGTAAATTATAAAGTTGCTTAAAATTGCATGCACTTCTGAATCACGAAAGAAAACATTTGGGTTCAGTATCCCTTTAAGGAACTGAGGGAAGTCCCTTCTACAGACCGTCCTGGAGGAAGGGAAAGAATTCTGGAGACCCTGACCTTATGCCAGGAATATTCACGAGATTCACACCAAAGTAAGTAGGTCCTCCACACTTTATGACAGATGCAACGGGTGACCGGCTTTCTGGCTTGAATGAGAGTATCAATCACCCTTTCAGAAAAAAACCCTTCTGGCTAAGACTAAGCATTCAATCTCCACGCAGTCAGCCTCAGAGAATCTAGATTCTGATGCACAAAGGGGCCCTGTACCAGAACGATCCCTGCGACAGGGCAACCTCCATGGAGGGGGACAATGACATCCCCACTAGGTTCGCAAACCACGTCCTCCGCGGCCACAATGGAGCAATCAGAATAGTTGACGCTTGCTACTGTTTGGTGCTTGCCACTACACGAGATGGAAGTGGTGACAGTGTAAATATGTACACTAGGTTAAATCCCCAAGGCACTGCTAAGGCATCTACCAGCTCTGCCTGGGGGTCCCTGGACTGCAACCCATATCTGGGTAGCTTGAAGTTGAGTCTGGATGCCATGAAATCTGTCTCCGGAGTCCCCCAACTGTTGCAATTATCTGCAAACACTTCTCGGGGTGAAAAGACCATTCCCCCCGATGAAAAGATTGTCTGCTGAGAAAGTCCACTTCCCAGTTGTCCACACCCGGGATGTGGATCACTGATAGCGAGCATTCGTGGGCTTCCGCCTACTCCAGAATCCGAGATACTTCCCTCATGGCTAGGGAGCTTCTCATGCTCCCCTGGTGGTTGATGTAGGCCACCAAGGCAATGTTGTCTGACTGGAATCTGATGAACTTGGATGGACCTAGGAGAGGTCAAGCCTCCACAGCATTGAAGATGGCCCAAAGTTCCAGGATGTTGATCGGGAGAAGAGACTCCTTACTATTCCACCTGCCCTGTGCCTTCCTGGCACCACAAACCGCTCCACAACCTGAGAGACCTGCGTCCGTAGTCACAATCTCCCAAGATTGTCTGGGGAAGGATGTTCCCTGGGACAGCTGGTCTGGACGGAGCCACCAAGACAGAGACTCCCTAGACCCATTGTTCAGAGAGATCAGTTGGGACAAGTCTGAATGATCGCCGTTCCACTACCTCAGCATGCACAGCTGAAGAGGCCAGAGATAGAATCTGGCAAATGGAATGACATCTATAGTGGATACCATGAGCCCAATCACCTCCATGCACCGGGCGACTGGTGGCCTTGAGGAGGATTGGAGGGCAAGACAGCTGAAGACAATCATGCAACGTCTCTTGTCTGTTAGGAATATCTTCATGGCAATGGAGTCTATTATCATGCCCAGGTACTGGGAACCAGAGAACTCTTTCCTGAGTTACCATCCATCCATGAGATTGCAGAAGAAGGAGTAGAGCACTCGAGTGGTCCTCTGCTAGCTGGCAGCATGGAGCCTGAACCAGAATGTCGTCCAGATAAGGAGCCACTGCTATCCCTCTGGATCTAGCCACTGTGAGTAGAGCTCCCAGAACCTTTGTGAAGATTCTTGGAGCAGTAGCCAGCCCAAAGGGAAGAGCTACAAACTGGAAGTGCTGATCCAGAAAGGCAAACCTTAAGAACCTGACTTAAGGCAAACCTTAAGAATGACTCCTAGAGAGAAGAGATCCCTCACGCACTCTAGAAAGGCAATCTGTTTCTCTGGATTTGATGAAAAATTTGACAAGAGGAATCTGCCCCTGGGAGGATGAGTTTTGAAACCTATCTTGTAACCCTGGGTAACAACTTCCAGAACGCAAGGATCCTGTACGTCTCTCAACCAAACCTCCGTGAAAAAAGAGTCTGCCCCTACGAGATCCAGAAATGGATCGGGGGCCGTCCTTTCATGTCGATTTGGCTTTATTCCAAGACTGAAAGGGTTTCCAAGATACCTCCTACTGCCTTGTCTTCGCGGCAGGTTCCTGTTTTTGGGACTTGTCCGAATGAAAGGGATGAAAATTAGGACCCTTAGGTTTGTTCTTCTTATCCTGCGGTAGAAAAGCACCCTTGCCCCCTGTAACCGTGGATATAATCGAGCCAAGCCTGGACCGAAAATAATCTTTCCTTTATATGGAAAGGAAATCAATCTAGATTTGGACGTCATGTCGGCAGACCCTCCGGGCCAGCACCGAAAATCCTGATGTCTTGGCATTCAAGCGAATAATCTGAATATTAGCATCACAGATAAATGAATTAGCTACCCTCAGGGCCTTAATTCTTTCATGTATCTCATCGAGGGGAGTTTCCACCTCGATCATTTCTGACAGAGAGTGTCACCAATAGGTAACGGCTCCCGCAACCGCTGTAACCACAGATTCTTATCCATGGGTTCCTTAAACCACAAACTATCTTAAAGCGGGATAGTGGTGCATTTAGCGAGCGTGGAGATAGTTCCATCAACATTAGGGACAGATCCCCACAATTCTAGCTGAGAATCTGGAACCGGGAACAATTTTTTAAATGAAGAAGAAGGGGAGGAAAGATGAGCCAAGTCTCTCCCACTCATTCCTTATACTATTCACCATCTTTACGGGAAACGGGAAAGTCTGGGGCACTATCCTGTCCTCATAAACTTTATCAAACTTAGGAATAGAAGTTCCTCCTGTAATTTCCGTTCTGGGGAACCTCTAGAGTCGCTAACACCTCCTTTAACAAAAAACATAAGTTCTCCATCCTAAACCTAAAGTCTGGTTCCTCCACAGCTGGAGGCTTAGAGGTCACAGATTCCAACCCAGAGAGAGAGTCCTCCGAAGTATCAGAATCCTCAGCATCAGCGGATAATCTAGTCTCAGATACATCCAACGGAGTAGATGACCCCTGGGAAGGATAGCAATGTTTAACCTTTTGCTTGCGCTTGGCCTGGCGAGGTAAAGCACTAATGACCGCAGATACTACAGTTTGTAACTGTTCAGCAAAATATGGCAGCAACGTGGCCCCTCCCGCAGAAGGATTAGAAGTGCACTGGGGAGCTGCATGTGTATTTGGAGATGAATGTAGGGAATGCACCTCAAGGGATGGAGACCCCTCAGAGGTGGACGGCTCAGTGGTACTAAACATCTTGTTTCTTTTAGTTATCACTATTTTATCGAGGCATGTGGAACATAGTTGAGTAGGTGGGTATACCAAAGCCTACTCAGAATAAACACAGGCATTAGATTTAGGTAAAGAGGGAGTACACTCTAACATATCAGAGTCCTCCATAGCATGCACCTTTAATAAGGACTATAGAAAAGATTAAAAAGCACCTTTATACTCCCAATGGATGGGGCACTCACCACCTCCTATGACCCAGGCCCACAGAGAACTCGTTTTCGTCTCTTGCAACCGATGGTCAGAAAAAGGAAGAGAAAGAAGCCACACCCGTTCACATGGAGTACAGTGCAGGATTGCCCCTGCAGCCAAGAAAAAGTGCACACACTGAAACAGGCTGCCCAGTAATCAAAGGAAGGAAAATCCTGACTGCTCCACACTGCCAGAGCCACATCTCACACATGTCGCAGCAAAAATACAATAAAGCAATCATGTATACACCCCCCTGTTCAATAATCACCTTGATTCTATACAGATAAAGGAGTCACACTGTGACCCTGTCTTCTTGCGTTATTATAAATATAAAAAAATGAAACAATCTTACCAGAATCAACCCCATGGAACAGGAAAACGGCCTCTCAAGTTTGACAGTGCGTAGCATCGCTCCTGACATGGACTTGAGTGAAGAAAGTAGGTAGTGAAACTCGTCAACACTGATAGCTTAAGGAGCTGTTAATACAAGTCTTGATGGTTTCGCAGAAAGACTCTCCCTGCATCTCCAGACCCTAACATTCGTCAATGCTCTCACTGAGAGGCTGACAAGACTACTTAAAACTCCAGTCCCATTCCGAAGAGTACTTCCCAAAGACTACTCCGAAATCTTCTGACACTTCTCTGCCATCCTGTGACGAAAGGCAAAGAATGACTGGGGGATGAGGGGAGTGGGGGAGGTATTTAAGCCTTTATCTGGAGTGTCTTTGCATCCTCCTGGTGGCCAGGTTCTGTATTTCCCACAAGTATTTCCCTCGTATTAGATGGAAATACTTATTTACATGTGTGAAATTAACCTATGGTAATCCGAATCCATCTTGATTACTGATAAACAATATGAATGACATTTATATATAGGCATGATGTGTATATTGGGAATGTTTTCTTAATGATTATATTGATACTTTTAATATTTAACGGCTAGATTTAGAGTTTTGTCGGTAACGACCCGCGTAGCTAACGCCGGCTTTTTCTGGCCGCACCATAAAAATAACTCTGGTATTGAGAGTCCACATAAAGGCTGCGTTAGGCTCCAAAAAAGGAGCGTAGAGCATATTTAACGCAGCTTCAACTCTCGGTACCAGAGTTGCTTACGCAAGCGGCCAGCCTCAAAAACGTGCTTGTGCACGATTTCCCCATAGAAAACAATGGGGCTGTTTGAGCTGAAAAAAAACCTAACACCTGCAAAAAACCCGCGTTCAGCTCCTAACGCAGCCCCATTGTTTGCTATGCAGAAACACTTCCTACGTCTGCACCTAACACTCTAACATGTACCCCGAGTCTAAACACCCCTAACTTTACACTTATTAACCCCTAATCTGCCGCCCCCGCTATCGCTGACCCCTGCATATTATTATTAACCCCTAATCTTCCACTCCGTAAACCGCCGCTACTTACATTATCCCTATGTACCCCTAATCTGCTGCCCTAACATCGCTGACCCCTATATTATATTTATTAACCCCTAATCTGCCCCCCACAACGTCGCCTCCACATGACTACACTTATTAACCCCTAATCTGCTGACCGGACCTGAGCGCTACTTAATAAAGTTATTAACCCCTAATCCGCCTCACTAACCCTATAATAAATAGTATTAACCCCTAATCTGCCCTCCCTAACATCGCCGACACCTAACTTCAAACATTAACCCCTAATCTGCCGACTGGAGCTCACCGCTATTCTAATAAATGTATTAACCCCTAAAGCTAAGTCTAACCCTAACACCCCCCCTAAATTAAATATAATTTAAATCTAACGAAATTAATTAACTCTTATTAAATAAATTATTCCTATTTAAAGCTAAATACTTACCTGTAAAATAAACCCTAATATAGCTACAACATAAATTATAATTATATTATAGCTATTTTAGGATTTATATTTATTTTACAGGTAACTTTGTATTTATTTTAACCAGGTACAATAGCTATTAAATAGTTAAGAACTATTTAATAGCTAAAATAGTTAAAATAATTACAAAATTACCTGTAAAATAAATCCTAACCTAAGTTACAATTAAACCTAACACTACACTATCAATAAATTAATTAAATAAACTACCTACAATTACCTACAATTAACCTAACACTACACTATCAATAAATTAATTAAATACAATTCCTACAAATAAATACAATTAAATAAACTAGCTAAAGTACAAAAAATAAAAAAGAACTAAGTTACAAAAAATAAAAAAAATATTTACAAACATAAGAAAAATATTACAATAATTTTAAACTAATTACACCTACTCTAAGCCCCCTAATAAAATAACAAAGCCCCCCAAAATAAAAAAAATGCCCTACCCTATTCTAAATTACTAAAGTTCAAAGCTCTTTTACCTTACCAGCCCTGAACAGGGCCCTTTGCGGGGCATGCCCCAAGAAGTTCAGCTCTTTTGCCTGTAAAAAAAACATACAATACCCAAGCCCCCCAACATTACAACCCACCACCCACATACCCCTAATCTAACCCAAACCCAGCCAATCGGAATTAAGGTAGGAATTTTCTGATTGGCTGATGGAGTCAGCCAATCAGAATCAAGTTCAATCCGATTGGCTGATCCGATCAGCCAATCAGATTGAGCTCGCATTCTATTGGCTGATCGGAACAGCCAATAGAATGCGAGCTCAATCTGATTGGCTGATTGGATCAGCCAATCGGATTGAACTTGATTCTGATTGGCTGATTCCATCAGCCAATCAGAATATTCCTACCTTAATTCCGATTGGCTGATAGAATCCTATCAGCCAATCGGAATTCGAGGGACGCCATCTTGGATGACGTCATTTAAAGGAACCGTCATTCGTCGTTCAGTTGTCGGCCAGGATGGATGTTCCGCGTCGGAGGTCTTCAGGATGCTGCCGCTCCGCTCCGGATGGATGCCGCTTGGATGAAGACTTCAATCGGATGGAAGACCTCTTCTGCCCCGCTTGGATGAAGGCTTCAGCCGGATCATGGACCTCTTCAGCCCCCCGCTTGGGCTTGGATCAGGACATCGGAGGAGCTCTTCTGGACAGATCGGTGAACCCGGTGAGGTGAAGACAAGGTAGGAAGATCTTCAGGGGCTTAGTGTTAGGTTTATTTAAGGGGGGTTTGGGTTAGATTAGGGGTATGTGGGTGGTGGGTTGTAATGTTGGGGGGCTTGGGTATTGTATGTTTTTTTTTTACAGGCAAAAGAGCTGAACTTCTTGGGGCATGCCCCGCAAAGGGCCCTGTTCAGGGCTGGTAAGGTAAAAGAGCTTTGAACTTTAGTAATTTAGAATAGGGTAGGGCATTTTTTTATTTTGGGGGGCTTTGTTATTTTATTAGGGGGCTTAGAGTAGGTGTAATTAGTTTAAAATTGTTGTAATATTTTTCTTATGTTTGTAAATATTTTTTTATTTTTTGTAACTTAGTTCTTTTTTATTTTTTGTACTTTAGCTAGTTTATGTAATTGTATTTATTTGTAGGAATTGTATTTAATTAATTTATTGATAGTGTAGTGTTAGGTTAATTGTAGGTAATTGTAGGTATTTTATTTAATTAATTTATTGCTAGTGTAGTGTTAGGTTTAATTGTAACTTAGGTTAGGATTTATTTTACAGGTAATTTTGTAATTATTTTAACTATTTTAGCTATTAAATAGTTCTTAACTATTTAATAGCTATTGTACCTGGTTAAAATAAATACAAAGTTACCTGTAAAATAAATATAAATCCTAAAATAGCTATAATATAATTATAATTTATATTGTAGCTATATTAGGGTTTATTTTACAGGTAAGTATTTAGCTTTAAATAGGAATAATTTATTTAATAAGAGTTAATTTATTTCGTTAGATTTAAATTATATATAACTTAGGGGGGTGTTAGTGTTAGGGTTAGACTTAGCTTTAGGGGTTAATACATTTATTAGAATAGCGGTGAGCTCCAGTCGGCAGATTAGGGGTTAATGTTTGAAGTTAGGTGTCGGTGATGTTAGGGAGGGCAGATTAGGGGTTAATACTATTTATTATAGGGTTAGTGAGGCGGATTAGGGGTTAATAACTTTATAATAATAGCGGTGCGGTCCGCTTGGCAGATTAGGGGTTAATAGGTGTAGGCAGGTGGCGGCGACGTTGTGGGGGGCAGATTAGGGGTTAATAAATATAATACAGGGGTCGGCGGTGTTAGGGGCAGCAGATTAGGGGTACATAATTATAACGTAGGTGGCGGTCGGCAGATTAGGGGTTAAAAAAATTAAATAGAGTGGCGGCGATGTGGGGGGACCTCGGTTTAGGGGTGCATAGGTAGTTTATGGGTGTTAGTGTACTTTAGAGCACAGTAGTTAAGAGCTTTATAAACCGGCGTTAGCCCAGAAAGCTCTTAACTACTGACTTTTTTCCTGCGGCTGGAGTTTTGTCGTTAGATGTCTAACGCTCACTTCAGCCACGACTCTAAATACCGGAGTTAGAAAGATCCCATTGAAAAGATAGGATACGCAATTGACGTAAGGGGATCTGCGGTCTGGAAAAGTCGCGGCTGAAAAGTGAGCGTTAGACCCTTTTTTGAGTGACTCCAAATACCGGAGGTAGCCTAAAACCAGCGTTAGGAGCCTCTAACGCTGGTTTTCACGGCTAACGCCAAACTCTAAATCTAGGCCTAAGTGTTCAATTATTGATTGAAAAAGCTAATTTTTGTGACAGACCTTAATAACTAGAGGCCATATTGTTATTTTATATTCTAACATTATATTACTATTTTCAATATATATATTTATATATATATATATTTTTACATATATTTTTTTTAATTTATATTTCTATGATAATTTATTCACAGTATTTATAATCAGCGCCCTCTATTTTTCTTCTCTTCTCTTTTTTTGAAGAGCTTGAATTTATTTTTAACAAAGGAAATGCCTGGTTTCTTCAGAAACCACATCAAGAACCAGGAAGTTGTCAAGCAAGTAAAAACGTCCTGCAATAGAGTGTGTATGTGCTTCAATTTTAAATTAAATGACACATCTGCAACTTTATTAGAAGGGATTCCTGAACAATTGTCCTTAGCTGATGAGAAGGATTCTAATTCAATTGTACTCTTGGAGGGTACAGGGTACTTACACGGGTCGCTACTTAGGGATGTCTTGGATGAGCCCAGGGCATGAAAATGATTCTCTTCTGTCCTTTGCATGCATTTGAGTTTGACTGGTGGAGGCATAAAATCCATAATTTATAAAATTGCAATGTGAATGTACTATGTCTAGCAATAGACACAGACTCAGCACATAGGTTACAAAGCTGAGTAGGTGGGCACACCAACAGGAAACAAATATGAGAAGAGTTTAATTTGTCTGTAGATCTCCCTTCTAAGAGATCAGTGTTATGTCCTAGCACTTTAAGTTTTTTTTGGCAAATATGTTAAATTATATTTCCACTGTATAGATGTTGAAACATCTATTAGTTATTTAAACAACAATTACTTGAATTTAGGATTTACATTTGAGTTCTCTGATATCCAATTACCTTTTTTGGATTTACTAATTATAATGGATAAAAAGAATAAGAATGTAATAACTGAATCATATAAGAAAAAAGTAGCTGGGAATACTATTTTATGGACAAATTCTGATCACACCCTGTTGAATGGCCCCCCTAAATACTGACAGAAAGTCAAAGGGTCAATTCAAATTTAAATCCATAATTTAAAGGGACATTCCAGCCAAAAATTTACTTTACATGGATTCATTGTAGTCTTGAATAGAAGCATTTTTGTAATATACATGCATTAGCAAAAATGCTTCTAATAAAAGCTATAGCTGTTTCAAAAGTGTATTTAAGTATGCACCGTGCACCAGCATTTTAAACACAGCCCTTGCTCAGAGAGCCTAAGGTGCTTTTAACATCTGGTAATGACTCAATTTGTTAAGTGCTGACATGATACAAGCCCCACTGATGATCTAAACAACTGCAGTATTTAAATTGCCAGTGCTGTGAGAATATCTATTTATACTTCACGTGCACATGCAGAGAAAAATGTTAACACTAAAACAGTGATAACTTTTACTAGAATCATTTTTGCCAATACATCTATATTGCAAATTTGTTTCTATTCAAAGATGTAATTAATCTATGTTGTTTTAAATTTTGACCGGAATGTTCCTTTAAAACCCAGAGTTTGAAGTTGTGTGCAGTGTCCACATTATTTAAATTAAAGTTTTTGACATTGAATATTGCTAAGCCTCCCTTTTTCATGGTTATTGTATTTAATTTGGTACAAACTCCATATATGTTATATCTGTTCAGTCAGAGGATGCAGAATCTATTTTTATTTTTCTCTGTGTCTCCATTTATTTACAAAATGCTGTTAACTTGTAATTCACAAATCATTTGAAAGCTGTTGCATTGCGTTTTTAATATGTGCAGCTTTTATACAAGTTTATATTAATAACAAGGAGATAATGAGTCATTTAAAAAATATATGTAATTATTGCAGTTAACTGTTTTTAGAAATAATGCCACTGTAAAGTAACTGGTTAAACACATAGTCAAAGGGAGACATTTAAAATTAAACTTTCATTATTGAGGTAGAGCATGCTATTTTAATAGACTTTTCTAGTTATTTATATTTTGAGAATTAGCATCAACTGTTACTGGCCGCATGTCAGCAAATCAAATTAGTTTTTGAAAGGAACATGAAAGTCATAATTACATTTCCATCATTCAGATAGAAATTGCACAAAAATAATAATAAATAAACTTTCTATTTTACTTTTATTATTATGTACTTCATTATTTTGGTATCCTTTGGTGTCCTTTGTTGAAGAGCATACCTAAGTGGGATGTGCACGTGCGTTTCTTGAACACCATATTGCAGCAGCTGTGTTGGCAGTATTGATAACTTGTCCTTTGTGTAAAACTTGTATGGTAAATTATTTCTATTTTTACAATACAGTAGTGAGTAGAGAAGAGATAGTGTATCATTCTAATTGCTTAGTAACTGGCACTGTGCCACAGAATTGTGTGAGTGTGTATGTGAGTAGAGTGTGTGTGGGTGTCAGTGAGCAGAGTATGTGTGTTTTATTCTCCAGCTAAACAATAAATTTCCGATGAGCTGGTGCTTTAGTGCAGTGTTTCTCAACAATGGTCCTTAAGTACCCCCAACAGGCCAGGTTTTCATTATTGCTGAATTAGTGCACAGGTAAAGTAATCAGCTGATCAGTAACTTAGTGGTTACTAACTTGCTCTCACCCATAACCTGATTATGTCACCTGTGCACTGGTTCCGCTATCATTTAAACCTCTGTACATGTGTTTCTCCGGTGTATCATATCTAGTGCCTCACCAGCCTCTGACCTCACTGCCGTCACTGCAATGGGCCTCCAGCAGGGAGGTGTCAATCAACCCGATCGGTTGAATTCCGGCGATGTCTGTCCGCTTGCTCAGAGCAGGCGGACAGGGTTCATAACCGCTGCTTCATAACTGCTGTTTCTGGCAAGCCTGCAGGCTCGCCAGAAACACGGGGCATCAAGCTCCATTCACAATTTGGCTGATATTAGCAGCATGCTGATTGTAGCAATACATTAAGCTTTCTCCCTTTGAAACAATCATGTTTTCAAGTGTGACTTTGCCTCTCAGTCTTGTTACATGCTGAGCGGATAGTTGGAAGTTTAATTGTGACAACCATCATTCCTGTTTGAACTTTATGTCCAAATACTTTAACTGCACCAGTTTGCCCTATAATTTACAGTACAACGAGTACAGAAAGGGTTAAACCCCTCCGGAGAACATACACACATTTTGGCACAATGTAAGACTGAGGTCCCTGAGAGAGAATTAGAAAAAACAGGTACTGTCTATTTAGGAGAAAAAAAGTACTTTAAAAATTTAAAAAGATGACAGTTTTTGTCACAAAAGGGTTAAACAAACATAAATGTATGCAAATTGATGTTATTAGGGGTGTTAGGGGTGCTAACTACTCCAAGGCTCTGAGGAGAAATTGCAGTATATCATCAAATATAGCCAAGTTCTCTGAGGGGAAGGAGGAACAGATTACACTGTTTTGGTGGGAAAAATTTAACAGAAGGAAGTTCAAAAGCTTCTTAAAATTAACTCCTCAGCTTCAGAAAGGTTCCTGATCACCTGAAAAGCCTGCTGAGAATGAAGACCAGAGCTTCAATGTTTGCTAAGCCTTGCACCGGTACCTCAATTTTACTGTATATTTGTAAAAGTGCCCAAAAGTGCCTAAAACTGTATGTAGTGTTATCTGGTATTTGTAGCAGAAGGAGGCTGCAGGATGAATCCCAGCGACATCTAAGACAGGCTAGCGACAAACTTCCAGAAGGAGATTTACTCTCACTGGCAGTTATACTTCTGTACACCCATCTGTCCTATTCCCGGGTTTCTGAGGGGTATAATGGGTCTCACATTGGTCTGAGAACCCCTTTCAATCAACTTGTAGATCAGCACTTCAAGTTTCATAATTACTACTTGCTGGAGGCAAAAAATTGACTAAGGAATCATGGGAAAGTGGGTGGGATTAAAGGTCTGTTGTGTGGGGTGTTTTGTTTCCTCCTGTAGGACTGGACTTTAGTCCCACATGTGACAATCTTATGAAAATATTTGTGTTTATTTTATATACAACTTTGAAGAGATGTAGCATATAACTGGTTGTGTCTTAATGTTGATCTTGTAAATATCTGTTTCATCCTATTTCTATGGGTATTGGGAAAAGATATCTGTTTAATTTTATGGCATATACAAGTTTATCAGATCTCAGCCCTTCCGAACACCCCTCATTTTTTAGGATGGTCTGGGTTTTAAGAGCTCAAAACTACTATCTCCTTCACTACCCTTTATTTTTCATGATTTACAAACCAGTAAAACACCAATAATTTGCCCATAAACACCTGACCATGACCCTGGATTACCCATCCTGGACCCCCCTAAGCACATCCTGATTCTGCTATGACTCCAACACTAAACTGCCTTAACTTGGCCCTCAAGTTGAAAGGTTTAAAAATAATATAAGGAATGTAGGGAGGGATGGTATCACCCATTACTATGCAGATTAGCCTGAGTTTATGATAGTCTTACCAGAATAGCTTGTTCAAATTCTACAGCTTTGCACCAGTGAAACATGCCAGATGAGTCAAAAACTGTATTACTGCTGTCTTCCTGTTCAGTTTTATTGTGCCTAGAAAAAGTATAATTATATAGATAACTTTTACATTTTTAATGATATGTTAGTTGAGCATTAATATATGGGTATATATACATGCCTTAATTTAACATGTATAATATGTGTTAAAGTACAACTCAGTCAGGTATGTCAAGGCCATAAATATGAAATCTGTACATTAGTTGTGTGCCCCTATGTTGGAGAAATGTACACACACAAACACACACAGATTATAATAATGCATTTAGCTCAAAATAAGCACTTTTGTGCTGGCTGGCAAGCACTACAAAAAGTAGAGAATTTGAACTAATTCCATTCAGTATCTGTAAAACAATGTAACTCCAGAAAAATAAAAAAATGTCAATGTTTCAAAGAGAGAGGGGGGGGGGTCCCTTTGGCAAATAATAAGACAAACCATTGATTGTAATTTATTGAAATTTTGCAAGGAAATAGTCATAGGAGCAAGACATTTGTTTTAAATAAAGTTAATATGCTTTTTTAGTCTTCAAGATATGTTTAAATAATACAAAATGCACATTTTATCTGCTGTTGACCTGCCATGAAATGTATGGGCAGGCACTACTATTTACTTAACAAAATGTGCAGTACATATATAAATAAATCATGCATTCCAGAAATAACATGCAATTTTTTAAGTCTAGCTTAAAGGGACATGAAACACATTTTTTTTCTTCCATGATTTAGAAAGAGCATACAATTTTAAACAACTTTCTAATTTACTTCTATTATCTTATTTGTTTTATTATCTTGATATCCTTTGCTGAAAAGCATATCTAGATAGGGTCAGTAGCTACTGTTTGGTGGCTGCACATAGATGCTTCCTGTGATTGGCTCACCCATGTGCATTGCTATTTACAAAGGATATCTAAAGAATGAAGCCAATTGGATAATAGAAGTAAATTGGAAAGTTGTTTAAAATTGTATTCTCTACCTGAATCATGAAAGAAAAAAAATTGGGTTTAGTGTCCCTTTAAGTATAGTTTGATGGGATGGATAGGCATGACAAAAATTAAATGGCCGTGCAATATTAAAAATCCACCTTGTTGGCTTCTTTTGTCTTTAAGAAATCCATTATCAACTGGGGACAGGCTACTTGTAAGGTATGCGAGTTTATCACTAAATGTGCTTTAACATACATACATATATATATATAGATATATATATATATATATATATATATGTGTGTGTTTTTATTTTTATTCAAACTCTGGGACATCATAATAGCTCATTGTTTTTAAAGAGTACAATTCCAAGACTCTGATTAAAACATATTTTTTATATTAGTAAAGTTGGTCTATATGTGCATTTAACAACCTTAAATGACCTCCTATAAAAGTTAAACTTCACACACAAATGACGTTAGTAGATAAGCCTATCAAATTTTAAATGCCATAAAACATTACAACAAAATTACCCTTAATAATGTCTATGCATGTGGGAGTTTTTTAAAAATGTAAAAGTTCTTACAATAAAAAAAAATGTTAGTCATGTTAATACAAAGCAAATTATTAAAAATAAATTTGAATTAAAGTACTTGGTGTAATTCTCCAGTGATTACTGAATCACAATCAAATAATTTCCTATCTTTTTTTGTGTCCACTAACACTGTCACTTTACCAAGCTTAAAGGGACACTAAACCCCAATTTTTTTTTTCATGATTCAGATAGAGGATACAATTTTAAACAACATTCCAATTTACTTCTATTATATATTTCTTCATTCTTTATATATCCTTTGTTAAAGAAATAGCAATGCACAGGGGTGAGCCAAACACAATAGATGCATCTATGTGCAGTCACCAAGCAACAGCTGCTAAGCCTACCTAGATATGCTTTTTAGCAAAGGATATCTAAAGAATTAAGCAAATTAGATAATAGAAGTAAATTAGAAAGTTGTTTAAAATTGCATTCTCTTTCTAAATCATGAAATAAAAAAATTGGGTTTTATGTCTCTTTAACGCTAAAACAGAAAGTGAGTTTTCATGTGTAATATGAGATTATCATTGCATATAATTGTAAAACCAGCAACTCATTACACAAAAAGATTGTTTAGTGGCCCAGTAGAGTTCCAAGTAAGTTTATAAGTGCACCCTATTTCTTCTCTGCTCAGAGAAGCAAGTTCTAAAAATGTGGAAGTTCAATATCATCTGATACAGATAGTTTGATATATTAAATTATATTTATATTTAAATTAAACCTTTATTAAAAACTAATAAATATAAAAAGTACATAAATAAATAGATAATTAATATTACTAAAAAGATAGAAATTCAATGTCGTCCAACATAGATAATTGAATATGCTAATTAAACAATGTATATTTTAAATAATATATAAATGAAAATTTCAAATCAAACATTAAAGGAACACTGAACCCAATTTTTTTCTTTCGCGATTCAGATAGAGCATGCAATTTTAAGCAACTTTCTAATTTACTCCTATTATAACATTTTCTTCATTCTCTTGGTATCTTTATTTGAAAAGCAAGAATGTAAGTTTAGATGCCGGCCCATTGTTGGTGAACAACCTGGGTTGTTCTTGCTCATTGGTGGATAAATTCACCCACCAGTAAACAAGGGCTGTCCAGGGTCTGAACCAAAAAAATAGCTTAGATGCCTTCTTTTTCAAATAAAGATATCAAGAGAATAAAGAAAAATTGATAAAAGGAGTAAATTATAAAGTTGCTTAAAATTGCATGCTCTATCTGAATCATGAAAGAAAAAAATTGGGTTCAGTGTCCCTTTAATAAAGGCACATAAATATAAAAAGTACATCAATCAATAAACAGTTGATATTGTTAAAACTTGATTGTGGGTTTATGACTCCTGTTTATTGACCTGGGTCATGTTGAAATAGAAAACCTCCAATCTTATTCAGATATAAATAACATTGCCAAATTAAATGTTAAAAGTTCATTAGCGACAATTTGCTTAAAGGGACACTGTACCCAAAAATTTTCTTTCGTGATTCAGATTGAGCATGACATTTTAAGCAACTTTCTAATTTACTCCTATTATCAAATTTTCTTCATTCTCTTGGTATCTTTATTTGAAATGCAAGAATGTAAGTTTAGATGCCGGCCCATTTTTGGTGAACAACCTGGGTTGTCCTTGCTGATTGGTGGATAAATTCATTCACCAATAAAAAACTGCTGTCCAGAGTACTGAAACCAGAAAAAAGCTTAGATGCCTTCTTTTTCAAATAATGATAGCAAGAGAATGAAGAAAAATTGATAATAGTAGTAAATTAGAAAGTTGCTTAAAATTGCATGCTCTTTCTGAATTACAAAAGAAAATTTTTGGGTACAGTGTCCCTTTAAGCACTGTCTTGAATCAATGTGTAGAGGCAACTTTCAAATTTAAAACTATCATCTAATTTGTTCTGTTATCTTGGTATCCTTTGATGAAAATAATACCTAGGTAGGCTCAGGAGCTGCTATTTGGTGGCTGCACATATAGGCTTCATGTGATTGGCTCACCCATGTGCATTACTGTTTCTTCAACAAAGGGTATCAAGAGAATAAAGCAAATTAGATAATAGAAGTAAATTAGTAAGGTGTTAAAAACATAAATTATTCTTACCTGATAATTTCCTTCTGTATGAGGAGAGTCCACGGCATCATGCCTTACTGTTGGGAAATACTGAACCTGGCCACCAGCAGGAGGCAAAGACACTCCAGCCAAAGGCTTAAATACTGCCCCTACTTCCCTCATATCCCAGTCATTCTGCCAAGGGAACAAATAACAGTAGGAGAAATATCAGGGTATAAATGGTGCCGGGAAAGAGAAAAACAAATTTTGAAACTCTGCATGCCAACGGAATAGCCAATAGAAAAAGAACCTTCCAGGACAATAACTTGTCAAACGAATGCACAGACTCACCCGGAGCCCGTTGCAAAAATTTAAGAACAAGATTCAAACTCCAAGGTGGAGCGTTAGATCTAATCCTGATCAGAGCCTTAACGAAGGATTGCACATCAGGGAGCTCCGCAAGCCTCTTGTGCAGCAAAACAGAAAAGGCCAAAATCTGTCCCCTCAGGGAACTGGCAGAAAGGCCCCTCTCCAGACCCTCCTGGAGAAAGGAAAGAATCCTTGCAGCCTCGACCTTATGCCAGGCGAAACCACGCTCTTCACACCACAATAAGTAAGCTCTCCACACCTTATGATAGATGTGACGAGTAACAGGCTTACGAGCCTGAATGAGAGTGTCAATAACCATCTCAGAAAAACCTCTCTTGGCTAAGACTAAGCATTCAATCTCCACGCAGTCAGTCTCAGAAAATCTAGATTTTGATGAACAAAAGGACCCTGTTCCAGCAGATCCCTGTGACAAGGTAACTTCCACGGAGGAGATGAGGACATCCCTACCAGATGTGTAAACCACATCCTTCACGGCCATGATGGAGTAATCAGTATGACTGATGCCTGCTCCTGCTTGATGCGGACCACTACACAAGGGAGAAGTGGTAATGGTAGTAATGGTGGAAAAATATAAATGCGATTGAACCTCCAAGGCATTGCTAATGCATCTGTTAGCTCTGCCTGAGGATCCCTGGACCACGAACCATATCTGGGCAGCTTGGTATTGAGCCGGGACGCCATGAGATCTATCTCTGGCGTCCCCCATCTGTTGCAAATCTCCGCAAACACCTCGGGATGGAGAGACCATTCCCCCGGATGAAAGGATTGTCTGCTGAGGAAATCCGCTTTCCAGTTGTCCACTACTAAAATGTGGATCACTGACAGCAAGCAGTTGTGGGCCTCTGCCCACTCCAGAAACCGAGATACTTCCCTCATTGCTAGGGAGTTCCTCGTTCCCCCCTGATGGTTGATGTAAGCCAGGTTATGTTGTCTGATTGTAATCTTATAAACTGGGATGAACCCAGAAGAGGCCAAGCCTTCAGAGCATTGAAGATTGCCCGAAGTTCCAGAATGTTAATCGGGAGAAAGGATCCCTCTCGAGTCCACAGGCCCTGTGCCTTCCTGGCACCCCAAACAGCTCCCCATCCTGATAGACTTGCGTCCGTAGTCACAATCTCCCAGGATTGCCTCAAGAAGGATGTCCCTTGGGACAGGTGATCTGGACAGTGCCACCAGGAGAGCGATTCTCTTGACCGGTTAACCAGAGAAATCTGTTGAGACAGATCTGAATGATCGCCATTCCACTGTCTCAGCATGCACAGCTGAAGTGGTCTGAGATGGAATCTGGCAAAAGAAATGAGGTCCATGCTGGACACCATGACACCAATCACCTCCATACACCGAGCCACAGAGGGCCTTAAGGAGGTCTGGAGGACAAGACAAGCGGAAGTTAGCTTGTAACGTCGTCTGTAAGAAATATCCTCATGGATATGGAGTCTATTATAGTACCCAGGAATTCCACCCTGGTATTGGGAATAAGATAACTCTTTTCTAAGTTTATCTTCAATCCATGAGATCGAAGAAGAGATAGAAGGGCTTTCGAATGGTCCTCTGCCAGACAACAGGATGGTGCTTGAACAAGAATAATCTCCAAGTATGGCGCTAATGCTATACCTCTAGTTCTGGCCACTGCAAGCAGAGACCCCAGAACCTTCGTAAAAACTCTTGGAGCCGTAGCTAGACCAAACAGAAGTGTAATAAACTGGCAGTGCTGGTCCAGGAACGCAAATCTTAGGAACTTGAAGTGTTCCTTGTGTATTGGAATGTGAAGGTAAGTATCCTTCAGATCTATCGTGGTCATCAACTGTCCTTCCTGAACTAAGGGAAGGATGGACCTTATTGTCTCCATCTTGAATGAGGGGGCAGATAGGAACTTGTTTAAGCACTTTAGGTCCAGAATCGGGTGGAAAGTTCCCTCCATCTTTGGGACCACAAAAAGGTTTAAATAGTATCCCAGACCTCTTTCTGTAAGAGGTACTGGGACAATGACTCCCAGGGAGGAGAGATCCCTCACGCACCTCAGAATGGTTTCTCTCTTTTCTGGCCTTGAAGACAGGTTTGACAAGAGGAATCTGCCGCTGGGTGGATGAGACTTGAAACCTATCCTGTATCCCTGAGCGATGACCTCCAGGACCCACGGGTCTTGTACTTGCCCAATCCAAGCATCCGAAAAGAGCGGTCTGCCCCCTACATGATCCAGAGCTGCCCCTTCATGCCGACTTTGTCTCGGCAGGCTTCTTGTTCTGCTTAGATTTTATCCAGGACTGAGCCGGCTTCCAAGTCTCCTTGGATTGCTCGGGCTTTGCGGAGGGCTGCTGACGTTGAGATTTATCCGAACGAAAGGAATGAAAATTAGGACCTTTCCTTTAGGTTTGTTCTTCTTTTCCTGCGGTAAAAAGGCACCTTTGCCTCCAGTAACCATGGAGATAATTGAGTCCAGGCCTGGACCAAATAGAATCTTTCCACTAAATGGGAGGGAAAGAAGTCTTGACTTCAAAGTCATGTCCGCAGACCAGGACTTCAGCCAGAGTGCCTTACGGGCTTAAACAGAAAAACCCGAAGCTTGGCATTCAGGCAAATAATTTGCATATTTGCATCACAGATTAAAGAATTAGCCACCCTTAAGGCCTTAATTCTTTCCTGGATCACGTTGAGGGGACCCTCCACCTCGATCAACTCAGATAAGGAGTCGCACCAGTAGGTAGCCACTCCAGCAACCGCAGCAACAGCTGCTGCCGGTTGAAACAAATATCCTGTATGTTAAAACATCGTCCTTAACAGAGTTTCTATTTTCTTATCCATGGGCTCTTTTATAGCGGGATAGTAGTGTGTTTAGCAAGCATGGAGATAGCACCATCAACCTTAGGGATGGGGCCCCACAACTCCAATTGAGAGTCCGGGACTGGGAACAATTTTTTAAAGGAAGAAGGGGAAAATTGAAGAATCAATTCTTTCCCATTCATTCTTAATGATGTTCGCCATCTTTACGGGAACCCGGGAACGTTTGTGGTACAACCCTGTCCTCATGGACCTTATATAGTTTAGAAATCAAAGGTTCCTCAGGCAATTTGGGCTCTGGAACCTCTAACGTAGCCAAAATTCCTTCAACAGAAAGCGTAAATGCTCAATTCTAAATCTAAAGTCTGGTTCCTCTGCAGCCGGAGGCCTAGAGGCAGCAGATTCTGACCCAGAAAGAGCACCCTCTGAAGTATCAGAGGCGCCTTCATCATCGGATAATCTTGTATCAGATAAATCCAATAAGCTAGTAGATGACCCCTGGGAAGGATAGCAATATTTAAGCTTTTGCTTGCACTTAGCAGGGCGAGGTAAAGCACAAATGGCCACAGACACTGCTGTTTGTAATTGCTCAGTAAAGTCTGGCGGTAAAAGGGTTCCTTCAGATGGAGGATTAGGAGTGCTATGGGAAGCTGCATGTGTAATAGGAGATGACTGCAGTGAGCGCTTCTCATGGGACCGAGACTCCTCAAAGGTGGACGGCTCAGTGGTATCAAACATATTAACTTTCTTTTACATGATTACTTTATCAAGGCATGTGGAACATAATTGAGCAGGCGGGAATACTGCAGCCTCCTCACAATATAGACAGGTATTAGATTTAGGTAAAGAAGGAGTACCCTCGAATGCATCAGAATCCTCCATAGCTTGTGCTAATAAAGCAGAATATAGATAATAAGATAAAACAGCACCTTTATACCCCCAATGGCTGGCTCACCACCTCCTATGACCCAGGCCAAACAGAGAAACCGTTTCATCTCCGGTAAACAGCACGGTCAGGAAAGAGGAAATCAGTGTAACCACACCCATTTACATGCTGCTCCTGCTATAGGAAAAAAGCGCGCCAAGCCTTTCAGGTTGCACAGCTTCCAAAATCGAAAGTAAAACCTGTACGTTCCAACATTTGCCTGAGCTACATCTCACACATGTGAGAATTTAAAGGATTTAATCTCCCTTTAAATTGAGAACAATGGTAATGCAACCAAAAAGATCATGGCTTTTTATTTTTTTGCATCCCCGTAGAACACTCACTGCTAACTGTGCTCTACTCCAGAACCCTAGTTTTGGTGCAAAGACCTCAAGTATCCTCCAAACTGTATTCTGCTCTGTTGTATCATTTCTGAGTATTCTTCATCTACTTTGACACTAGAACTATCAGTAGATACGTTTGCCTGTTATCCACCCACAGTATAATATAAGTACTGCACAGCAAATTAAACTCTTTCAATAAGAGAACTAATTAATGGTTAGTGTCATAGTCAGTACCACACTTCATAGACAGTAACTGCAAAGTTATACTTACAGTTAAAATATAACAAAATAACAATATTCCTAACTAGTTACATTTTAACCCATGAGTTATAACACACATATTAGAAATATAACAGGTCAATGACACTAAACTCCCCTTCTATTAATGTTTTTGTAAATATTTCAATAGCCTGAGATCATAATGATTGCATAATTGTTCTCCCCTTGCATTGAAACAAGACATGCTAAAAGCTGAAATCACTCTTTAAAATCCCTTCTTGTGTTTTAGGTTGGGGTTGCCATTTACCTTGTTGACAGGTGGATTGCCTGGTATTTTGGAGCTGGACTGACCTTATAAGGCAGGATCAGACTGATATAATTCAGGAAAGTTATCCTCTTTGATAAACACAATTGGGCTAAAAGAGGCTCCTCCAAGTTGGTAATCGTGCTATAGAGCAAACTACTGAGCTGTTGTTCAATCTTGGAAGAACACTTCTCTTTCTGTGGGCCAGATTACGAGTGGAGCACTATTTAGCGCTTTTGCTAGAGAGCTAATTGTGCTTTTGGGCGTGTCGGTTTGTGCTCGTATTACGCATGCATGATAACCTATTCCCATAGAATTTAATGGAGCAAACAAATTGGAAAAAACAAAACAAACTCGTGCGCAAACTCGATCGCATACTCTCAAGTGCACTAACCCAACAAGAAAATATGAATATTTTACATTTCAATGTTCTGCACACAGCAGAATATGTTCTATTTACTCACAAATATATATACATATATATATATATATATATATATCTGCTGGTATTTTGGTACAATAAATATCTATACATATATATATATATATATATATAATTATATATAGGTATATTTATATATATATATATACAGATATATATATGTATAGGAATATCCATTTGAAATTACATAGAACATATTCTGCTATGTGCAGAACATTGGAATGTGAAACATTTAAAAATAAATACACACTATGGGGCATATTTATCAAAGCGTCAACTAAAAATACGATTGAATCCTGCGCCATATTTGTCGCGAGATTGATCCACCGTAGTTATCAAAGCGTTAAGATCGGCAAATGTTGAAATTTGTGATGTAATATACGCTCCCGCAATCTCAATCCGACGCAGATCAATGCTTGCATCATTACAGATGTTTCGAATTTAATTTTATTCTATTTCATCCTTTTTCAAATTAATCAAACATTTAACAGGTACGCTTGCGTCTATTCCGACGCAGCGTACCTAGTTTTCAATCCGCCACCCTTGAGGCTGCGGATGCCATAGAAATCAATAGGGGTCTGAAAACACAGAAAGCTTATGTTCGATACTGCAAGAGAATGTATATTACATAATAAAAATAAATTAGAAACTCTATTAAAAATGTATAACCTTTCTAAATCAAAATGAAAAATTAATTACTACTGATGGATTATGTTACAAATTTGTCTCTCATTACAAAGCAAGGGGACAATATTATTCCTCCAAATTTGTTGAAAAGTTTTGCCCCAAACTTGTTGCACTAATAGATTAAATAAATGCACAACATAATATAGCTAACTTCCTTTTTATTTTTTGTGAAAAATCTATGTGCACCATGTTCAAGCCATGTAATACAAGTCACTCTCTCCACTTTGCACCAATTTTGACGCAACACTTTTCGCAAACTCTTAAACAACCCACACACTAGTGAATTTTTCAACCACTTTTGATTGGAATATGCATAATCACATGATTTATGACATCAGCCAATCTGATTAAAATATACATTTTAAACTATCACTAACGAATCAAATTGCTCGATACTTGTGTCATTGATCACTCATCAGAACTTGTGTCATTTGTTACATTGTGTATTATACTTTGAAAGTATGTATATGTGAAATTAGTATTAAAGATACACATTGATGCTGACATTAGGACACACAGTGTAATATTTTAGACAATTATTTTAAAATTCTAATTGATGTTTGATTCAATATAATCTTAAGCTGATAGCTCAAAGGGATAGCCCACATAACTTTAAAATGTCATGATTCAGATACAGCAGAAATTAAAATCACCTCATGCTATTTTCAGTGTATTTCTTCCTTCTCTTGAATTTCTTTTTCAGTAAGAAATGTTATCTTATATGCCAGCCCATTTTATAACATCTGTGTAGGGGTGGTTTTTAAAACTAGATTGCAATCAGGAGGGGTTACACAGTTACAGAGAGAAAACTGACCCAGCGCTTAAAAAAATCCATTGATTGCAAATAAATACATATGATACTCTGATGATATGCTATATTTACAATTATTCCTGCTCAGAATATTAATACATTTACACTTTATAAATATAGTGGTATAAATAAACACAGAGATATGACAGACAACATTGTTTAGAACAAAACAAGGAACTTAGGGACATGTAAATATGTTTGCAAAAGATTTCTGACATAACAAACACACACATCTATCTATCTATCTATCTATATATATATACAAAAGTATGTGCAAAGATATTTTACATTAATAATCATTTATAAAAAAACAAAAACATGAGATAAAAGCATATCATGACTTACAAATACAAATACACATTCATTTATGTGAAAGTATCATAGAACAGATTTTTTTTTTGTATAACAAATAAATATAAAAATAAATTTCTATAAGATATTATTTGTTGAGGTATAAATCAATCTATTTCTTGGACATTAACATATGGAAAATAAAAGATTAGCTTTAGAGAAATGTGCTTGTTCATGGGCAGTAATGAAATGGTATAAATGAAGTTGGGAAAAACCCGAATAACCGCATCATCGATGACTGTTAGCTAACAACATTCCGATGCTCATAGCGCTGTACTTCACGTGCGTGTTTTTGACATTTTTTTTATAAATAAGGGGATCGTATGTCAATCTGCGTCAGCAATGTCTGGCGAGCGTGTTGACGCCGGCAAATCCACTAAGAGTGACACTTTGATAAATATGCCCCTATAACAATCTATTAAATATGAATATTGCATAAATATGCTTTTACATGTTTTCATCTATTTAACTGCAAAGGGCTCCAATGCACACACATATATATATATATATATATATATATATATATATAAAATGTAGCAAAAAGAGCGAACTCCCACTCAAAAGGCATCCACCAGGGTGCAGACAAATATAATAATAAAGTAAGAAAAGGCTTGCACTCGCTGGATTTGTGACAAAGTGCTTTAATTAGCACAAAAAATATGTGACGTTTCGGGGATCAATCACCCCTTCATCAGACTGATGAAGGGGTGGTCTGATGAAGGGGTGATTGATCCCCGAAACGTCACATGCTTTTTGTGCTAATTAAAGCACTTTGTCACAAATCCAGCGAGTGCAAGCCTTTTCTTACTTTATATACATTTTTTCGTGAATTTCTCTTCATTCTCTTGGTATCTTTATTTGAAAAGCAAGAATGTAAATTTAGATGCCGGACCATTTTTGGTGAACAACCTGGGTTGTTCTTGCTGATTGGTGGATAAATTCACCCTACCAATAAACAAGTGCTGTCCATCGTTCTGAACCAAAAATTGGCTGGCTCCTTAGCTTAAATGCCTTCTTTTTCAAATAAAGATAGCAAGAGAATGAACAAAAATTGATAGTAGGAGTAAAATAGAAAGTTGCTTAAAATTGCATGCCCTATCTGAATCACGAAATAAAAAAAATTTGGTTTAGTGTTTCTTTAAATAGTTGGTACTTATTCAGACCAATATCCCCAGTGTAAGTTTTCACTCTATTTACCCCTTTAGGTTTTCCTCAATCACTACATGCTATTCTTTTACCTTACAATCTCCTCTCAGCAGTATAGTGCAGAAGATGTTCAAACAAACAAACAATAAGATAAAGGGTTATATTTGAAAGCTGAGGCATACTACAGCTAGACGGCAGAGGTCTGATCTTCATTTATTTTCTGTAAACAGACTCAAAAATAGAAGTTGCTCTAAAGGAGGTGTAGATGTAAAACAGTCCCTCATCCATGCAGGTTTAAAATATTTCACTAAAAAACCAAGCTAACATTCCTGTCACTAAAAATCATGTACAAGTGACAAACAGAGAAAGAATTTGATCTATGACATCCATCATCTGTTTGTCACATAACATAATTCTACTCCAAGAAAAAGAAAACTTCTTTACACGCAGTATGACTGCAGCAAATTCCCTTTGAAAGACAGTCGGATTTATATACATACGTTGTGGTTTCATATTTATGGGATACAGTCTAGAGAATATATTGGTAAACAACAGCAAGATATATGATATAACATTTTACCAAAACACCTAGATATTTTGCAGATTGCAGGCAGTGAATTAAATGATTTGGAAACCATTACCCAAAGAAAGGGCAATACTATGTCAATAATGTAAAAATGAATTCACAGCACCAATCTTCATTGCGGTCACCCAATGAACTTTCACGTGCATCAAAAAAGTGAGTAAATGTGCTGGTCTCGCACTGAACTGTGACTATAATGTAAGTAAGTTTATTTATATCTACATACCCCTTACCAAAAATGTTTGCCTTTCCATGCAAATATCATAAGTGCTCATTGTTTTAAAAGAGTAAAATTCCAGGATTTTTTTTTGGATTAGTGATGTCTAAAAAGGCTTCTATCCAGCTTGAATTATTATCTATAAAAGTTTCAAACCCGAAGTAAGCTGGTATATTAGCCTATTAACATTTGAATGATACAAAATATAACAAAACCAAAAATGCCCTTTCTATGTGTAAAAAATGTTAGTAAAATTTAAATGATTAAAAAATTATTCCATCAAACCAATTGGAGCACAATCATAATTAATGTAATCTCTTCACTAACATTAACATTCAGTGCTCCAAGATGAACTCTGATAGGAAGTGATTCTCCTTGTGGAGAAATTTTTTCAAACTGCAGGTATATGATGTAACATTTTACCTAAATCCCCTAGATTTGTTGCAAATTGCAGTGCAGTGACATCAATATTTTAGAAACCAGACACCACCTTTGGCTATATAAGACCAAGGATAGGACAAAGTTATGAATACCTGTAGTGTAGAGAAAGGGCTAGATTACAAGTGCCGCACTAAAGTTGTGATAAGCAATATATTACAAGTTGAAAGTAAACAGTGCACTCGAGCGCAAATGAAATGTGGGTTAGTTCGAGTAAAGACCTAGGGGCCAATTCATCAAGCTCAGAATGGAGCTTGATGTAGCTGTTTCTGCGCGAACCTTCAGGCTCGCCGGAAACAGGAGTTAAGAAGCAGCGGTCTTAAGACCACTGCTCCTTAACTCGTCCTCCTCCTCTGAGGAGAGGGACAGCAATCCGCCCAATTGTATATGATCGGGTTGATTGACACCCCCTGCTAGCGGCCTATTGACCGCAAACCTGCAGGGGGCGGCATTGCACAAGCAGTTCACCAGAACTGCTTTTGCAATAATAAATGCAAACAGCGTATGCTGTCAACATTTATTGATGTGCGGCAGACATGATTGCTACAGCGGATCATGTCCGTCCGCACTTTCATAAATCAGCCCCCTAGTGTAAAGTGTGAGTGGCAAAAAAAAGTGCACCAAGCACAATATAAATATATTAAAATAAAATGTTAATCTCACATATATACTATATGATAAAAAATATTAATATAAATATAATTAATTTTTTTTTTTTTTGAAGGGTAAAAGGTATATGGTATATGACAATATATTTGACTGGAAAGGTCTATTATGTATAGATATATGTTTAAATATGTGTATGGGTGCACATATGTGTCTATATGTATATACATGTGTATTGATGTGTTTATATATGTATATGCACACACATCCATACAGAAAGAGAAGCACACTACTAGGAATGAACAACAGCTCAGTAGCTTGTTCTATGGGGTGGCCACTTTTAGCCCAGGCAATCCTCCTCTGAACAAGTAACATAGCAAGCCTAGATGATTGTTTTGGCCTCCTTTGGGCCTCGCCAGGGAGGTGCAGCCCTATCCCTCTAAGTACATTAGGCAAGGAGTCCATGTCTGGTTTCCCCCATCACCCTTAGGGATACTTCCCCAGGGTCATAATACAAATGCATACAGAAAGAGAATTGTACAACTAGGTATGAACAACAGCTCAGTAGCTTGTTATATGGTGAGTTACCACCTAAGAGCACCCTCTTTTAGCCCAATTGTGATTTTCACAGAGGAGAACTTCCCTTAAATATATCAATCTGGTCCCGTCTAGCAAGGTCAGTCTAACCCTGAAATACCAAGCAGAATTCTGAACAAGGAACATGGCAACCACAGATGATAGTTTTGGCCTCCTTTGGGTCTCATCAGTTAGGTGAAGCACTCTACTTGGAATAAACAACAGCTCAGTAGCTTGTTCTATTATTCCATTTTGCTTTTAACAGAGAACTTTCCCAAAGTATATCAGTTTGATCCCGCCTAGCAAAGTCAGACCAGCCCCAAAATACCAGGCAATCCTTCTCTTTTCCTTCCTTTCTGTATGCATACACATTCATATAAACACATATATACACATATGTATACGTGTACACACACACACACACACACATATATATATATATATATATATATATATAAAAGGGCCACCAGTCTACCCTAACCACCACTGATTATAAGAATACAATATAGACCCAGTATATGACATGTGTCACAATAGAGAAGATAAATACATCAAGAACAATAAATGTATTAATAAAAGGTACAACTATCCTTTTTAGGCAATCACATACAGAAAAGTAACCAGTCAGTAATAGTAAAAATATAAAACTTCCCGGGAAGTAATTATTATTTTATAGCATGCTCGAACTATATCCAAGTCCATTTTCCCAAAGGTAGAGGAATTAGAATAGGTTTATGTTCCAAACAGAAAATCATATATTGTATCCAAATACAGCTGGGTAGTCCAACATAAGTATTTAAAATTTAAAATCTGGAATTTATGATGCCACGGATATCAGACGGCTAAGGCTACCCCCCACCCCCCTACAACCTCACCCCTGTTGTTTCTCAGTGGTTTTGGGCTCCTCAGAGCAACCACCATCTCTGGAAGCTGTTTGTTTGCTTTGTGTTGGCTTGTTTTTGTGTTCAGAGAAAAGTTGGTGTATGACCAGGAAAATCCTCCTAGGCTGGCCGGGCTCCTGGAACTCCCGGTCGGCCGCCTTACAACGGACACCCGCCTAACCCCTCTCAGGCTGGCCAGGCTCCTGGAACTCCCGGTCGGCCACAGGACAGCAGAACATCCGCAAAATTTAACCCAGGTCGCTCCAGCAACCATGTGCCCCAGAGCTCCGCTCTTTTGGGGATTAGTAGCCCCTGGGGAGTACAAGGGGTGGGGGAATTGCCGGATGGGAGCTCCTTTGGGAACCGGGGGTTTTGGACACCCCTAACCCCATAATTTCATTGGACTGTAACTCCGGTCCCCAGTAACGAATCATGCTGATTTTTGGACTGTGAAATCTGGGACCGAGAGCTTTAAAATGACACCCTGGAAGTTTCGCCGCACCACCGGGATCACCCCGAAACCGCCACCCATATGTATTGGGATTATGTGGGACTGTGGCTCCTATGGAGGTGCCGGGCTGTCTGGAGGGGCGGGAATGGCGAGAAAATAGTGGGATTGTCCAGGGTCTTATCAAGATGAGCTGACTGTATAAAAGGAGTGTGTGTTTTCAATAAAATCAGTTCCTGTGTAACCTGAATGCTAGTGTGTCTAGTTATTTGGGTGAGCTCCAGCTAAAATCACTATCCTGAGCTACATAGCAGCCTGTTCCAGGAAGAGGAAGGACACGCTGGAAGAGCTACCTAGTCTTGGTAGCTGGAGTCTGCCACAGGGTGGGACCCTGGGTACTGGTGCTGTCGGGCATCAAGGGTGGCTACAGGCTGTGGTCACTTGCCAGCTACATAGCTGCAGTCGGCAGGGAGGAAGCAGGACCCCTTTTGGTGGAGCTACCCAGTCGGGGTAGCCGGGGGTATCCGTCACATATGAAAATTTTGAATTTGTGAAATTCTATGATTATTGGATGTCTCTCTTTCCCATGAAAACCTTTCATATTATTATGTGGAGACAATTGAAGTGTGTTATGTTTCAAATGCATTGTGCTTGTAACTTTGTGTGAAGTGTACTTACATACATATATAATATCCTTTTTGAAATGGTACACAAGAAAATGTTACAAAGTTACTACTTTCAAATTATTATTGAGGCTGATTTGTTGTATTTTTATACAATATATATATTTTTTAATAATGGTTTGTATCCCTCAATTTGGTTTTAATTATTGTTTTACATTTGTGTGTTTAACACATTTGCAGTGCACACCTAATGTTTCCTAGGAGATGATTTTTTAAGTGAGCTGATTGGTTCTAGCTAGTTTTAAAAGGTGTGCTATGTGTCGGGTTATCCTATGATTAAGTGCCGCACCGCACAAAATATATCAGGACCCCGCCTCCTCCTACCACGATATCATTGTGTGTGCGTTTGGTTTTATTTTTGGATTAATAAATGACTTTGTTTTAACTAAGGATCTCTGGAGTGCTGCCTTTTTCTACTACCTCTGATACCTTGAGCTTGCTCGGCTCTGTCTAGGCTTGCACCCTTCAACCAGTGCATTTCCAGTACACACGCCGTTATTGAGGGCGATGTTTGTTTGTCCACTTTGAGGATACCTGCTAGGATTGGCTCCGTGTCTCACGCCCTTCTGCTTGAGCAGTGTCACCACTTTCAACTTCCAACATAAGTATTCCCTGGGATATTCAGAGTGGGAGCTATGTCTTGCTGAGGCAACCCACTTAAACCTCACACATACTAGAACACAATATATTCATTTATGGCTTGATTATATGGTGAATTATCTTATGCCAAAGTCCTGTGAGCAACGTATAATTGCTCACATTTAAACTCCTCCTTCATTCAGAATGTTGACATATAGTTAAACCATTGTGTGGTAGTTGTGGTGTGTGTCACATCCAAATCACCACTAAATTACAAGCCTCA
This sequence comes from Bombina bombina, assembly GCF_027579735.1. Lineage (NCBI taxonomy): Eukaryota > Metazoa > Chordata > Amphibia > Anura > Bombinatoridae > Bombina > Bombina bombina. Next base: position 671,501,508 of record NC_069504.1, read on the forward strand.
TACCTCAAGTGTCCAGCATTCATCCATTTGAGGTTACTTCAGTGTTGCGGGTGCCCATTGGCATTGCTCGACCCTTCGCTAATTCCGGATCACTAGTCAGACAAAACAAAAGGGGGTCATCTGGTTCTATTTAGCATACACATTCTCTGCTACACGCATTTCACCCAAAACCGTCAGTTTCACTCTGGCTTCATCCGCCTTGTATATTTCTCAGCTATTTGCCGCAATATAGGGCAAAAAAATATATTGCTTGTAATTTAGTTGTGATTTGGATGCGTATTACAAGTTTTCATACGAGCGCTAAACCCGATGGGTGCAAACTAAGAATATAGCGACCATGTTAACATATTCCTCTATAGACTTCAATGAAGCATGAAAAGGTCAGACAAAACCCAATCACGTTTTCTCAAGTGCGCTAACCCGACATGTAATATATATGTGATGTTTTTTGGTAAACTATATATCTATGGCGGCGCTGTGTCACCTCCAGGGAACCAAGCTGCCCACGTCCTCTGAGTCAACCTTGTTGCTTCCACCTCCAAAATAAAAGAGCTCACAATAGTGTAGCAGATTTCAGAAAATGTGGTAGGCGCACAAACTGTTTATACTCACACGATTGCAGTTAAAATAATTGTTTAAATCATCACAAAGGTGTCTTCAGGTGCAGCCTCAGGTTTTATTTAAAATACAGCTCAACGCGTTTCGGCTAAAAGAAGCCTTTATCAAGAGCATAAAGTTAAAACAATTTCTGGAACAAATGGTTACCAAAGAGAGCTTCCATGTTGTAACTTAAGTTATTTTCTCTGCTGTGACCAATTAGGGACAGTTATAAATAGGTCACTAGAATGTGCAGCCAATGGCTGTGTGGAATATAACAGTGTTCTGCACTTCTATTTCTAACAGGAACTGAAAAGCTCAAATTTTCAGAATTAAATTACAGGAAAACGGGACAAAAATAATGAAAGTATATTGCAGAGATTTATATATATAGTACACCCCTCACATTTTTGTAAATATTTTATCATATCTTTTCATGTGACAACACTGAAGAAATGACACTTTGCTACAATGTAAAGTAGTGAGTCTACAGCCTGTATAACAGTGTAAATTTGCTGTCCCCTCAAAATAACTCAACACACAGCCACTAATGTCTAAACTGTAGGCAACAAAAGTGAGTACACCCCTTAGTGGAAATGTCCAAATTGGACCCAATTAGCCATTTTCCCTCCACGGTGTCATGTGACACGTTAGTGTTACAAGGTCTCAGGTATGAATGGGGAGCAGGTGTTTTAAATTTGTTTGTGTTATCACTCTCACACTCTCTTATACTGGTCACTGGAAGTTCAACATGGCCCCTCATGGCAAAGAACTCTCTGAGGATCTGAAAAAAAGAATTGTTGCACTACATAAAGATTGCCTAAGCTATAAGAAGATTGCCAAGACCCTGAAACTGAGCTGCAGCACGGTGGGCAAGACCATACAGCGGTTTCACAGGATAGGTTCAACTCAGAACAGGCCTCACCATGGTCGACCAAAGAGGTTGAGTGCACGTGCTCAGCATCATATCCAGAGGTTATCTTTGGGCAATAGATGTTTGAAGTCTGCCAGCATTGCTGCAGAGGTTGAAGGGGTGGGGGGGTCAGCCTGTAGATGCTCATACCATACGTCGCACACTGCATTAAATTGGTCTGCATGGCTGTTGTCCCAGAAGGAAGCCTCTTCTAAAGATGATGCACAAGAAAGCCCGCAAACAGTTTGCTGAACAGAAGCAGACTAAGGACATGGATAACTGGAACCATGTCCTGTGGTCCCATGAGACCAAGATAAATTTATTTGTTTCAGATGGTGTCAAGCGTGTGTGGCGGCAACCAGGTGAGGAGTACAAAGACAAGTGTGTCTTGCCTACAGTCAAGCATGGTGGTGGGAGTGTCATGGTCTGGGCCTGCATGAATACTGCTGGCACTGGGGAGCTTTAGTTTATTGAGGGAACCATGAATGCCAACATGTACTGTGACATACTGAAGCAGAGCATGATCCCCTCCCTTCGGAGACTGGACCACAGGGCAGTATTCCAACATGATAACAATCCCAAACACACCTCCAAGACGACCACTGCCTTGCTAAAGAAGCTGAGGGTAAAGGTGATGGACTGGCCAAGCATGTCTCTAGACATAAATCCTATTGAGCATCTGTAGGGCATCCTCAAATGGAAGGTGGGGAGTGCAAGGTCCCTAACATCCACCAACTCTGTGATGTCGTAGTGGAGGAGGACTCCAGTGGCAATCTGTCAAGCTCTGGTGAACTCCATGGCCAAGAGGGTTAAGGCAGTGCTGGAAAATAATGGTGGTCACACAAAATATTCACACTTTGAGCCCAATTTGGACATTTCCACTTAGGGGTGTACTCACTTTTGTTGCCAGCGGTTTCAACATTAATGGCTGTATGTTGAGTTATTTGGAGAGGACAGCAAATTTACACTGTTATAAATGCTGTACACTCACTACTTTACATTGTAGCAAAGTGTCATTTCTTCAGTGTTGTCACATGAAAAGATACAATAAAATATTTACAAAAATGTGAGGGGTGTACTCACTTTTGTGAGATACTGGGCTCTATTTAACAAGCTCCGTATGGAGCTTGATAGCCCCTATTTCTGGCGAGTCTTCAGACTCGCCAGAAACAGCAATTATGAAGCAGCGGTCACAAAGACCGCTGCTCCATAACCTGTCCGCCTGCTCTGAGCAGACGGACACACATCGCCACAATACAACCCGATCGAGTACGATCGGGTTGATTGACGACCCCCTGCTGGAGGCCCATTGGCCGCGAGTCTGCAGGGGGCGGCGTTGCACCAGCAGCTCTTGTGAGCTGCTGGTGCAATGCTGAATACAGCGAGCGTATTGCTCGCCGTATTCAGCGAGGTCTGGCGGACCTGATCAGCCAGACCTTGATAAATATGCCCCACTTTATATATACGATTTATCATTTTATATTACCATCACAAAGTGTTTAATATCCCTTTAATGAATTTGTACTTACATATTCCAATGTGTTTAATCTCCTATTAACAGGTAAAAGTCAGCTATAAAATGGTAGCAGACTTACAGTTCTGAGATGAACACAGCTGATGATTGGAGGCTACATATGTTCCACCTCTTGTAGCTGCATGACTGTGTTGAGCTTCTGACCATTAGTGCATATGTTTAACCAGCTTGCAGGGTATACGCACATAGGTAAAAAGAGGCAATGGTGCAATTGGAAAATGTATCTAATGCATTACAGCATTTTATTATTGCACCTGTATGTCCCTTTAAATTCTCTGCATTCAGAAATTCTGTAGGATCTAGGGCATACGGAACCATTAACTTAAAAGTGCATCATGGGTAATGATATATCTGTAGATAACATGTGGCATGTGCTATGCAGATGAAGCTTCAATCATCAGCTTAATGCATGACAGACACATTGGAATAATATAGTTAGTGATTAGGAGCCAATAAATGTACGCTGCTTCTTGATGTATATATAGCATAGCAAATCAATCAGCGTACATTTTTGTTCTGTAATAAAAAACATGATGCAAGCTCTCTTGCTGTCAGCCCTGCATAACTCTGTCTTAATGTTATGGGAAACAGACAGCGCTTTAGAGGAAACACCTGTACAACTAGTTGCGTCAACAGAGAAGGTTGCAGCAGACACACTTCATCGCAAAGGCATCCACCTGATGACATTGCCAAAGTGGAAATGAATGTAACTTGGGCTGGTGGACTTTGACAAATGCACTATTCCCCCATCTGGTCTGCACATGGACCATATATTTTACAAAGCTCTGACACTCCTTTAGAGATTAATAAATTATTGCTGGAAACAAGTTGTGTTCTGGGATGCAAGACAGTGAGGAGGAGTTGTGGCAGTGAGTTTTAAATGCTAAGCTGCCAGAAGCAGATAGTTTTTAGTTAAAGTCTTGGATTCTTCTATGACGTTTCATTATTTATATTAAATCAGCAGCCCCCCTCCTCGTTTTTTTTTTTTTGCTGGTTTACTGTTGCAGTTTTTAGGGATTTATTATTGTAGTATTGTATCATTTTTGTATGATGGAGGAAAATCGCAAATTCTGGTACACTGAGAATATCTAGCTATGCTTCACGTGCAGAGAAAAATGTTGACACTAAAACAGTGATAACTTTTACTAGAAGCATTTTTGCTAATACATGTATATTGCAAATATGTTTCTATTCAAAGATGTAATTAATCTATGTGCATTTAAATTTTGACTGAAATGTCCCTTTAACCCCTTAACGACCAGCGCCGTAAACTGGGCCTCTCTCTGCCGCAATCTCGCTAAAAATAGAGAGATTGTGCTATTTCTGCATGCCCCATATATATATATTATTTTAGTACTGGCAGACTTTCTTCCAGTACTATAAGTTATGATGGGGGTGACCATTGTGGGGTGGGGGAGGGAAGAGAGCTGTTTGAGAGGGATTAGGGAGGGATCAGGGGGTGGGATGTGTCAGGTGGGAGGGAAATCTATACACTAAAGCTAAAATTAGCCCTACAAGCTACCTAATTAACGCCTTCAATGCTGGGTATAATACAAGTGTGGTGCACAGCTGCATTTAGTGGCCTTCTTATTACCAAGAAAAAAATCAAAGCCATATACTGTATGTCTGCTATTTTTGAACAAAGGCGATCCCAGAGAAGCATTTACAACAATTTGTGCCATGATTGCACAAGCTATTTGTAAATATTATCAGTGAGAAACCTAACATTGTGAAAAAGTTAACAATTTTTTTTTATTTTGTCGCATTTGGCGATGAAATAGTGGCATGAAATATACCAAAATGGGCCTAGATCAATACTTATACAAGTACAATACTGGGTTGTCTACTAAAAAAATATATATAGTTTTGATGGGTAAATATAAAAAAAAGGCTCTATTTCTGTTTAAATGTAGTGATGGCAAAAATGCTCTGGTCTTTTGGTGAAGTTTTTGTCTGAAATGCCTGGTCCTTAAGGGGTTAAATACCAAATACATACTACATATAATGATGTATCCAAAGTAAAGCTTAGACTAAGAATAATATGCAGGTGTATTTTTAAAAAAAATATTAGTTGTTTAAATAGTAAACAAAGAAGTGTAAAGTTTTAGGCCTAGATTTGGAGTTCGGCGGTAGCCGTCAAAACCAGCGTTAGAGGCTCCTAACGCTGGTTTTGGCCGCCCGCTGGTATTTGGAGTCAGTGATTAAAGGGTCTAACGCTCACTTTTCAGCCGCGACTTTTCCATACCGCAGATCCCCCTACGCCATTTGCGTATCCTATCTTTTCAATGGGATCTTTCTAACGCCGGTATTTAGAGTCGTTTCTGAAGTGAGCGTTAGAGCTCTAACGACAAAATTCCAGCCGCCTAAAAATAGCAGGAGTTAAGAGCTTTCTGGCTAACGCCGGTTCATAAAGCTCTTAACTACTGTACCCTAAAGTACACTAACACCCATAAACTACCTAGGTCCCCCCACATGGCCGCCACTCGATTACAATTTTTAACCCCTAATCTGCCGACCGCCACCTACGTTATACTTATGTACCCCTAATCTGCTGCCCACAACACCGCCGACCCCTGTATTATATTTATTAACCCCTAACCTGCCCCCCACAACGTCGCCGCCAGCTACTTAAAATAATTAACCTCTAATCTTCCGACCGCAAAGCGCCACCACCTACGTTATCCTTATGTACCCCTAATCTGCTGCCCCTAACACCGCCGACCCCTATATTATATTTATTAACCCCTAATCTGCCCCCCTCAACGTCGCCGACACCTGCCTACACTTATTAACCCCTAATCTGCCGAGCGGACCTGAGCGCTACTATAATAAAGTTATTAACCCCTAACCCGCCTCACTAACCCTATCATAAATAGTATTAACCCCTAATCTGCCCTCCCTAACATCGCCGACACCTACCTTCAATTATTAACCCCTAATCTGACGACCGGAGCTCACCGCTATTCTAATAAATTGATTAACCACTAAAGCTAAGTCTAACCCTAACACTAACACCCCCCTAACTTAAATATAATTTACATCTAACGAAATTAATTAACTCTTATTAAATAAATGATTCCTATTTAAAGCTAAATACTTACCTGTAAAATAAATCCTAATATAGCTACAATATAAATTATAATTATATTATAGCTATTTTAGGATTAATATTAATTTTACAGGCAACTTGGTATTTATTTTAACTAGGTACAATAGCTATTAAATAGTTAAGAACTATTTAATAGCTACCTAGTTAAAATAATAACAAATTTACCTGTAAAATAAATCCTAACCTAAGATATAATTAAACCTAACACTACCCTATCAATAAAATAATTAAATAAACTACCTACAATTACCTACAATTAACCTAACACTACACTATCAATAAATTAATTAAACACAATTGCTACAAATAAATACAATTAAATAAACTAGCTAAAGTACAAAAAATAAAAAAGAACTAAGTTACAAAAAATAAAAAAATATTTACAAACATAAGAAAAATATTACAACAATTTTAAACTAATTACACCTACTCTAAGCCCCCTAATAAAATAACAAAGCCCCCCAAAATAAAAAATTCCCTACCCTATTCTAAATTAAAAAAGTTACAAGCTCTTTTACCTTACCAGCCCTGAACAGGGCCCTTTGCGGGGCATGCCCCAAGAATTTCAGCTCTTTTGCCTGTAAAAGAATAAATACAATACCCCCCCCCCCAACATTACAAACCACCACCCACATACCCCTAATCTAACCCAAACCCCCCTTAAATAAACCTAACACTAAGCCCCTGAAGATCTTCCTACCTTGTCTTCACCATACCAGGTTCACCGATCCGTCCTGGCTCCAACATCTTCATCCAACCCAAGCGGGGGTTGGCGATCCATCATCCGGTGCTGAAGAGGTCCAGAAGAGGCTCCAAAGTCTTCCTCCTATCTGGCAAGAAGAGGACATCCGGACCGGCAAACATCTTCTCCAAGCGGCATCTTCGATCTTCTTCCATCCGGTGCGGAGCGGGTCCATCTTGAAGCAGGCGACGCGGATCCATCCTCTTCTTCCGTTGTCTCCCGACTAATGACGGTTCCTTTAAGGGACGTCATCCAAGATGGCGTCCCTCGAATTCCGATTGGCTGATAGGATTCTATCAGCCAATCGGAATTAAGGTAGGAATTTTCTGATTGGCTGATGGAATCAGCCAATCAGAATCAAGTTCAATCCGATTGGCTGATCCAATCAGCCAATCAGATTGAGCTCGCATTCTATTGGCTGTTCCGATCAGCCAATAGAATGCGAGCTCAATCTGATTGGCTGATTGGATCAGCCAATAGGATTGAACTTGATTCTGATTGGCTGATTCCATCAGCCAATCAGAAAATTCCTACCTTAATTCCGATTGGCTGATAGAATCCTATCAGCCAATCGGAATTCGAGGGACACCATCTTGGATGACGTCCCTTAAAGGAACCGTCATTAGTCGGGAGACAACGGAAGAAGAGGATGGATCCGCGTCGCCTGCTTCAAGATGGACCCGCTCCGCACCGGATGGAAGAAGATCGAAGATGCCGCTTGGAGAAGATGTTTGCCGGTCCGGATGTCCTCTTCTTGCCGGATAGGAGGAAGACTTTGGAGCCTCTTCTGGACCTCTTCAGCACCGGATGATGGATCGCCAACCCCCGCTTGGGTTGGATGAAGATGTTGGAGCCAGGACGGATCGGTGAACCTGGTATGGTGAAGACAAGGTAGGAAGATCTTCAGGGGCTTAGTGTTAGGTTTATTTAAGGGGGGTTTGGGTTAGATTAGGGGTATGTGGGTGGTGGGTTGTAATGTTGGGGGGGGGGGTATTGTATTTATTCTTTTACAGGCAAAAGAGCTGAAATTCTTGGGGCATGCCCCGCAAAGGGCCCTGTTCAGGGCTGGTAAGGTAAAAGAGCTTGTAACTTTTTTAATTTAGAATAGGGTAGGGAATTTTTTATTTTGGGGGGCTTTGTTATTTTATTAGGGGGCTTAGAGTAGGTGTAATTAGTTTAAAATTGTTGTAATATTTTTCTTATGTTTGTAAATATTTTTTTATTTTTTGTAACTTAGTTATTTTTTATTTTTTGTACTTTAGCTAGTTTATTTAATTGTATTTATTTGTAGCAATTGTGTTTAATTAATTTATTGATAGTGTAGTGTTAGGTTAATTGTAGGTAATTGTAGGTAGTTTATTTAATTATTTTATTGATAGGGTAGTGTTAGGTTTAATTATATCTTAGGTTAGGATTTATTTTACAGGTAAATTTGTTATTATTTTAACTAGGTAACTATTAAATAGTTCTTAACTATTTAATAGCTATTGTACCTAGTTAAAATAATTACAAAGTTGCCTGTAAAATAAATATTAATCCTAAAATAGCTACAATGTAATTATAATATATATTGTAGCTATATTAGGATTTATTTTACAGGTAAGTATTTAGCTTTAAATAGGAATCATTTATTTAATAAGAGTTAATTAATTTCGTTAGATGTAAATTATATTTAAGTTATGGGGGTGTTAGTGTTAGGGTTAGACTTAGCGTTAGGGGTTAATACATTTATTAGAATAGCGGTGAGCTCCGCTCGGAAGATTAGGGGTTAATAATTGAAGGTAGGTGTCGGCGACGTTGAGGGGGGCAGATTAGGGGTTAATAAATATAATATAGGGGTCGGCGATGTTAGGGCAGCAGATTAGGGGTACATAGGGATAACGTAGGTTGCGGCGGTTTACGGAGCGGCAGATTAGGGGTTAAAAAAAATATGCAGGTGTCAGCGATAGCGCGGGCAGCAGATTAGGGGTTAATAAGTGTAAGGTTAGGGGTGTTTAGACTCGGGGTACATGTTAGAGTGTTAGGTGCAGACGTAGGAAGTGTTTCCCCATAGGAAACAATGGGGCTGCGTTAGGAGCTGAACGCTGCTTTTTTGCAGGTGTTAGGTTTTTTTTCAGCTCAAACAGTCCCATTGTTTCCTATGGGGGAATCGTGCACGAGCACGTTTTTGAGGCTGGCCGCGTCCGTAAGCACCGCTGGTATCGAGAGTTGCATTTGCGGTAAAAATGCTCTACGCTCCTTTTTTGGAGCCTAACGCAGCATTTGTTTGAACTCTCGATACCAGAGTTAATTTTATGGTGCGTCCAGAAAAAAGCCCGCGGAGCGTTAACAGCCCTTTTACCGCCAAACTCCAAATCTAGGCCTTAGTTTCTATAAGCTAATTGATGCCTCTCTTCTGTATCCTAGGTTTCCATAGGTTTAAACGCATGTTCTCCTTTTCCAATCACCTCTGCTCAGGCCAGTTTGGGACAGTTATAAGTGAGCTGATAAAGTAACAATCTCACAACTTTAATATACCTTTAACTGATGTAGTCTAGAAACAGGAGCTGTAGACAATAAGTTCAGATTTGAGGTCTGATAATGACCCCACTGACCTCTATCTCACCAGATCACCTTGGGTTCTCCAGTAATTTTGCAGAAAACAGTTGACAACTCTACATGCTACATAATGATTTTATGAAAATGTTTATGGATAGACCATATACTTTCCATTACACCATTAAAGAGACTTTGTTGCATCTATAAAAAAAAGAAAACATTTAAAACTGAATTAACATCCCGCCCCCCCCAAACAGAAGCTGCTGTGCTGAAATAATAGATTATGTTTTTATGCCCATGGGGTGTGTGATTTGCCACCAGTTTAGTAGTAGGTGTTTTCTTTATCATCCAGTGAGTAATCTGTCCCGCAGGATAATTCACAAAATGTGCACTTTGTTTAACTAGTTATGGATATGAAGCAAGGTCTATTTTAATGTTCATGATATGGGCAAAAAATCATAATTAACTGCTTGTGTGCTCATTTTATTATGTCAGCATGTATGTGTCCTCATAATTATATGTGGAGGCTCTTTCCTCCTTGTACACTAATAACACATTATTATTTATTTATTTTTTATTTATTTTTTGGGGGGGCATGCCTACAGCTGCATAAGCCATAGGTGTATGTATCTGTGCAGTATGGACTGTGTCTAATTTTGTGTACCTGTACAAGCCAGTCCAAACATATTTCTAATAGGTTTGTAATACAGATAATGATAAAAAAAAATATCACACAAAAGTGCTTTCTCTGTACACTAGGGACAGCTGTGAGAGATATGTAGCCTGCTTTTTTTTTGATTTCCGACCACTCATGAAAAACGACACTTAAAGGGCTAGATTACAAGCAACACACATCAATTGATAGCGTGGGGTGCGTTATCTGTTGTGCAACCCCACACAATGAATAACGTACGGAATCTGGTGTTACAAGCTGATGGTTAAACATTTTAACTAAAGCATTTTAACATGACCACTGAAAAACTTAGTACCTTTTAAAGACCTGAAGTAAACTATTATTATTAATAATAATATTGAACATAACTACATAAAGAACTCCATTATTTGCGTGACATTGGCTCAGCCCTCCAGCGATATATAATATTAATTTTACTGTGCACCCCAAGTTTATTATGTGAAGAATTTAGTGCACCCCCACTATCTGACATTCAGATGAAAATGCACCCTAAACTATAACTCGAGCGGTAAAAAATAACATTGGACTTGTAATATGAGCGCAGAAATACTATTGATTGCATTCAAGCAATGTTAATGTACAATTGTGCCAGTATTTTTGACCCCCACTTGTAATCTAGGCCTAAAGACTTACATATAGGCCCAGTGGCTGTGTTAACTATGAGCACTAAAGCGTTACATTTTTTTCAGATAGCATAAAGTAAAATTGGCTTCCATTTTGAACACTGCTAACATACTTTAGCATTCTGTTTTTCAATAACAAGAAAATCTCAACAGGTGCCACCTTCCCCCATTTTCATTTAACATTCAACAACTTCAAGTTTCCATACTTTCCGTTTCTGTTTTTCAACAAGAATGAAAATTTCAACAGCTGTCAACTTCCGCATTCAACATCCAGAAACATTGAAGCAGCATTTGCAACAATACCTAATGCTTTCCTAGACTAGGAGGCTTATGCTGTGTAAGGGAGTCATGTCGGTGGAGCCACAGCTGGACAAGTGGAGTCATTGACATACCATGGGTGGGGTTTGTTATGCCATTTATGGGTTCGGCAATCCGTGGGTGAATCTGTGCAGTCTGGAGTTTCATTTTAGTAACTTGTACATTTGCATTGAAAGGAAAGTTGCAAGTAGAAACGCGGGGCCTGATATTGAAAATGGCACCAGCATGGAGAGAAATCACAAAAAATCTTTGGGATTTTTTTTAGACCTTGTATTGTAATAAACAATTTTCAAGATAAAAAATTAGTTTCTATTTTTTTTTTTAAGAGACTTATTGAATATCTCGCCAGAGCAGTGAGGTTTTAAATATCAGCCCCTGACAATCCTGTAATATGCAAAATGGTTAGGAGCTCTGAAGTATGTTTCTAGCATCTCTAATAAAATAATAATAATAATAATAATAACTTATATAGCGTTTTTCTCCAGGTTGGGCTCCAAGCGTTTTACACAAGGTACATTTACATAAGTGTGTTAGATGTTACCATTTTTATTCCTAAAAGGCTTGTGTAACCTATGGAATAAGATTGCTGTCAAAAGGGCAAGCGTGCGTGATTCTTTCTCATTGTGACATACAAATACAAATCTAAATTTCAAATACAATTTTTTTTTAATACAAATATTTAATTATAAATACAATTATTTTTTTGAAGTACAATCTTCTTTTTTGAAATTTGACTTTTGTTTTTTTGGAAATACAATACAATTTTTTCTTTTGGAACTACAATTCCTTTTTTTTTTAATTACACTTCCAGTACGTGTCAAAAATAAATCTAGTTCCCATTTAGCTAAAGGACTTGTGATGTCCCATAATTCACTTCATTAGTTTGCCTGAGAAGTAGCTGCTCTTTTGCTTTCATTTAAATGTGGAGAAGAAAAGCTGCTATTATAAAAGTTGTGATGAAATCATTAAAACCAATATTCCTTAGTACATCATTGTATAAAACAAGGCAGACAAAGCACTTTGGGCATGTTAAAGCATGTTGTATGGTAAAACATAAAAACATACTCTGAAAGAAGACCACATGCTACAGTGAGTTTTTTGCTGTTACCATAAAATTGTAAATAAAACATCAAAATCAGTATCCCTCTGTATAGTGTTGATGCATGTGAGAATAATCACTTCTGCATGTTAAGCCATGTTGTATGTTACATGATAAAAAGTTTACCTGAGATGTTGGGGCCTGATCCGATATGCAGCGTCGCCCGCAAATGCCGGCGACGCTGAAATTTGCGCTGGTTTGGTATCCTAGAAGTTATGCCCGTATATTTCTGCCGTCGCCTGTAGTTTTTTGGGCCATAGGCAGGTATACCAAACCAGCGCAGTTTGGTATCCAATATACAGCGTAAGGACTTACGTGGCGAAAATGGAGAAATCTTATCCATTTTCACCTCGCCACAAAAAGCAGCCGTAGTAAGCTTTACGCTGTCTATTGGAGCCCCGTAACTCCCTAAACTATCTACAAAATAAACCTAACACCTAACGTATGCACAATGTCTATCTACCTGTCAACCGCGATCCCCCGCCGCAATCCCTAATAAAGTTATTAACCCCTAAACCGCCGCTCCTGGACCCCTGCCACCACCTACAATAAAAGTATAACCCCCTAATGTGAGCTCTTACCCCGCCGTCAACTACATTAAACTACCCCCTAAAGTGAGCCCCTTACACTGCCGCCATCTATTTTAAAATTATTAACCCCTAATTTAATCCCCCTACACCGCGCCAGCTATATTAAATACATTAACCCCTAATCTAATCCCCCTACCCCGCCGCCACCTATATTAAATTATTTAACCCCCAAATTACTAAACTATCCCTACCACTAAACCTAAGTCTAACCCTACAAATAGCCCTGAAAAAGGCTTTTTGCATGACATTACCCCAAAGTAAACTGCTCTATTGCCAGCCCTTAAAAGGGCTTTTTGCAGGGCATGCCCCAAAGAATTCAGCTCTTTTACCAGCCCTTAAAAGGGCTTTTGGCGGGGCTTTGTCACAAAGTAAACAGCTCTTTTGCCTACAATCTAAATCCCCCTACACCACCGCCACCTATAATAAATGTTTTAACCCCTAATCTAATCCCCCTATAACGCCGCCAGCTATATTAAATACATTAACCCCTAATCTAATCCCCTACACCGCCGCCAGCTATATTAACTATATTAACCCTAATTATATTAGGGTTAATATAGTTAATATAGTTATTATATTATATATATTAACCCTAATTATATTAGGGTTAATATAGTTAATATAGTTATTATATTATATATATATATTAAGTATAATAACCCTATCTAACTCTAACATCCCTAACTAAATTCTTATTAAAATAAATCTAATATTAATATTATTAATTAAAATATTCCTATTTAAATCTAAATACTTATCTATAAAATAAACCCTAAGATAGCTACAATATAATTAATAATTACATTGTAGCTATTTTAGGCTTTATATTTATTTTACAGGCAACTTGGTATTTATTTTAACTAGGTACAATAGCTATTAAATAGTTAATAACTATTTAATAGCTACCTAGTTAAAATAATTACCATTTTACCTGTAAAATAAATCCTAACCTAAGTTACAAATACACCTACACTATCAATAAATTAAATAAACTACAAATATCTAACTAAAATACAATTAAATAAACTGAACTAAATTACAAAAAATAAAAAATAGATTACAAGATTTTTAAGCTAATTACACCTATTCTAAGCCCCCCAAAATAAAAAAAATTCCCTGACCTATTCTAAATTAAAAAAAGTTAGCTCTTTTACCTTACCAGCCCTTAAAAGGGCCTTTTGCGGGGCATGACCCAAAGAAAACTGCTCTTTTGCCTGAAAAAAAACACAATACCACCCCCAACATTACAACCCACCACCCACATACCCCTAATCTAACCCAAACCCCCCTTAAATAAACCTAACACTACCCCCCTGAAGATCTCCCTACATTGTATTCACCCCGCCGGGCAGAACTCTTCATCCAATCCGGGCGATGTCTTCAAGCAAGCTGCAGTGAAGTCTTCTTCCATCCGGCGATGTCTTCAAGCAAGCGGCAGAGAGTCTTCTTCCATCCAGTGATGTCTTCAAGCAAAGCGGCATCTTCAATCTTCTTTCTTTGCTCCTCCGCCGCGGAGCATCCATCCGGCACGACGACTTCCCGACAAATGAGGTTCCTTTAAATGACGTCATCCAAGATGGCGTCCATCGAATTCCGATTGGCTGATAGGATTCTATCAGCCAATCGGAATTAAGGTAGAAAAATCTGATTGGCTGATTGAATCAGCCAATCAGATTCAAGTTCAATCTGATTGGCTGATTGGTTCAGCCAATCGGATTGAACTTGAATCTGATTGGCTGATTCAATCAACCAATCAGATTTTTCTACCTTAATTCCGATTGGCTGATATAATCCTATCATGGTGGTGGGTTGTAATGTTGGGGGGTGGTATTGTGTTTTTTTTTTCAGGCAAAAGAGCAGTTTTCTTTGGGGGCATGCCCCGCAAAAGGCCCTTTTAAGGGCTGGTAAGGTAAAAGAGCTAACTTTTTTAATTTAGAATAGGGCAGGGAATTTTTTTTATTTTGGGGGGATTTATTATTTTATTAGGGGGCTTAGAATAGGTGTAATTAGCTTAAAAATCTTGTAATCTTTTTTATTTTTTGTAATTTAGTGTTTGTTTTTTGTGTAATTTAGTTTAGATTATTTAATTGTATTTTAGTTTAGATATTTGTAGTTTATTTAATTTATTGATAGTGTAGGTGTATTTGTAACTTAGGTTAGGATTTATTTTACAGGTAAATTGGTAATTATTTTAACTAGGTAGCTATTAAATAGTTATTAACTATTTAATAGATATTGTACCTAGTTAAAATAAATACCAAGTTACCTGTAAAATAAATATAAACCCTAAAATAGCTACAATGTAATTATTAATTACATTGTAACTATCTTAGGGTTTATTTTATAGGTAAGTATTTAGATTTAAATAGGAATATTTTAATTAATAATATTAATATAAGCTTTATTTTAATAAGAGTTTAGTTAGGGATGTTAGAGTTAGATAGGGTTATTATACTTAATATATATATATAATATAATAACGATATTAACTATATTAACCCTAATATAATTAGGGTTAATATAGTTAATATAGCTGGCAGCGGTGTAGGGGGATTAGATTAGGGGTTAATACATTTATTATAGATGGCGGCGGTGTAGGGGGATTTAGATTAGATGCAAAAGAGCAGTTTACTTTGTGACAAAGCCCCGCCAAAAGCCCTTTTAAGGGTTGGTAAAAGAGCAGTTTTCTTTGGGGCATGCCCCACAAAAAGCCCTTTTAAGGGCTGGCAATAGAGCAGTTTACTTTGGGGTAATGCCACGCAAAAAGCCCTTTTCAGGGCTATTTGTAGGGTTAGACTTAGGTTTAGTGGTAGGGATAGTTTAGTATTTTAGGGGTTAAATAATTTAATATAGCTGGCGGCGGGGTAGGGGGATTAGATTAGGGGTTAATTAATTTAATATAGGTGGCGGCAGTGTAGGGGATTAGATTAGGGGGTAAATAATTTAATATAGGTGGCGGCGGGGTAGGGGGATTAAATTAGGGGTTAATAATTTTAAAATAGATGGCGGCGGGGTAGGGGCTCACTTTAGGGGTAGGTAAGGTAGATGGCGGCGGGGTAAGGGCTCACATTAGGGGGTTATAGATTTAATATAGCTGGCCGTGGGGTCCGGGAGCGGCGGTTTAGGGGTTAATAACTTTATTAGGTGGCGGCGAGGTCCGGGAGCGGCGGTTTAGGGGTTAATAATTTTTTTATCATTAGGAGAGTGAGGGGGGATAGCGGATAGAGGGTTAGACGTGTCGGGCTATGTTTGGGAGGCGTGTTAGACAGTGCGGGTGATTTAATAACTTTAGTCAGGTTTTGTAGGCGCCGGCAGTTTCTAAAGTGCCGTAAGTCACTGGCGACTCCAGAAATTTGTACTTACGCAGATTTCTGGACATCGCTGGTTTATCCGACTTACGGCACTTTAGCATGTGACGGCGCCGTATATAGGATAGCTTGAGTTGCGAGCTGAAACTGCGGGTGGCGGGGGTTCCCTCGCTTGCGCCGCAAACTATGCTACATATCGGATCGCGCTCTTGATGTGAAGGGTTGTCAGCCATTTCTCCACATTTAATTGAAAGCAAACAGCTACTCCCCAGGCAAACTACTGAAGTAAATGCTGTGGCATCACAAGTGCATTAGCAAAATGGGAGCTAGATTTATTTCTGACAGTATTTTGACACATACTGGAAGTGCAATTCCAAAAAAAAAAAAAAAAAAAAAAAAAGAATTCAAAAGAATTTTTTTTTATTTTATTTCCAAAAAACAAAAGTGCAATCCCAAAATAAAGATTTCTATTTGTAATTAAAGATTAGTATTCTAAAAAAAAAATGTAGTTCCATAAAAAAAAAAGTTATTTACAATGATAAAGAATCACACACACTTGCCTTTTTGACAGCAATCATATTCCACAGGTAGGTTTTGAGTCTTTTGTTTAAAAATGTCCAGCGAGGTGGCTTCTTTCACTGTGCTGTGAAGTGTTCCAGATTTGGCTTCATGGCTAAAAGCTTCCAAGATGGTGTAAGAGACTAGAGTTGCTTTACCATCCATACCCGTGATTGACTCAGCAGCAATAGACACACACATATATAATTTGTTTACAGTTAAGTCAGACTCCTGTGTTTAGCCAATATGTTTTTCTTCACGGTTTTAAACATACAATTATATAGTAATTAATTATAAATTATTACTTTAACATGATTTTTTTTTAGTATTTAGTATATTAAAAATTTATATTAATAGGTATCTTTTATGTGTAAAATATTAGTCATAAGAGATTAAATTACCTTTTATACTGAGATGCTGTTTAAACTCGTACCTTAACTAATTACAACACTTTGGATGACAATAGGGAGGTAATTGATCCACCGCAACCCAGTAAGAGCACCCCCAAGCTACAAGCCTGAGAACGTCACCCTTACTGCAATGACCGTCACTCAACCACACAGCCAGCCACCAGGGCCCAAACCAACTGGCTAAGCCAAGGTGCATATCTAGCTAGCCATCCCACACCAGTAGGACCAGGAACAACAAGAGGCACAGCATATCGTGTCCTGAGGAGCCCAAAATGATCATTCTAGGCCTTACAGAGGTGACTTGACAAACCCCCCTCATGCACACTTAGGAATCCTCTCAATGAGGGATAATGATTGTCGGCCAAGTACATAATAACAAAGGGGAGGGAGGGGAAGCTTCCAGTCATCCACAGGAGCAAAGGGGAATTGGATTTCCTGTCCCAGATGTATAAATGGTAAGTACACTCCTCCACCCACCCGAATGCAACAATGTTACTAAGGCACACAACACTCAGTCTCCAAATCCTCAACCATTATGTAATCTCCAGGCTAGCTTGCCTTGGTCCACAGACCGATATTACAAGTGAAGCTAAAAAATATTAGCTCTATTGTGCGCAGTACTGGTTGGGCCATAGGCCAAGTTTACGAATGAAGCTTTAAAAATGTTCTCTATTGTGCTCTATTAACTAACACAGTTCAAGTTAAATCAATAGCACTTTTATTTTTGCACTCATATTAAAAGTTGAAAATAATATATGTGTTTAAATGAAAGTCTAGTGTGCACTAACATCTTGATGTCGGATAACGCAGAAGCTAAATCGCTCACATAAGAGACTTCTAGGGGAGCAAACTGAAAAAGTAATGTTGGCTTTTGCATGAGAGCTAAGCCAAAGGTGCACAAAGCTGAAGTTGCGCTTAGCCGAAGGTGCTCAAGGTGCGCTAAACTAAGACAAATAATGGAGTTCTTATAACTTTTAAACTAGGAGTTTTATTGAAATATGTTTAAAACACTGCACACACACTATCATGTATATGGAATAATACTGTTTAAAAATGTTAAAATATGTTTTTGGATAAAAGATGTTAAAATAAATCTGTTTACTAATTTTTAAGCTAACAGGAAATGGAAGCTTGTGTATAAAACAGGTCCTAAGGACTCATTGCTCACTGGGTGATAAGCAAACATTCTACTGTACCTTATAGCTATATACAAATGTTTTTTTTTTTTATTACAGGACCATAAATCTAATAATTAAAAAAAAAATGATATTTAAAATGTTCCAATTTTACATGCAACAAAAAATATTTTTTATGTCCCTATAAGTTATCTTTATTAAATACAATTTACATTTTATTCATAATTCTGTAAAAATGGAAGTGAAATATACAATTTACATGGATTATAATAAAGTTACAGCTGTGTAAAATAACATACATATTTTGAATTGGTGGTACATGATAATCTTATACTAATTCTAGCACAGTGTGTGAAATAAACAGTTCATTTATCCCCCATACTTAAAAAAATCTACAAAATCGATGAGAAAGAGCACAAGCTAGAAAACGGCTTGTATCCAATCTCTATCACCTCAGCCCAAAAAACAAAGATTAAATGAGATTTGGTTGGAATAACAGATCGGCTCCCAGCTGCAATTGATTGTTTGACATTGTATGTGCAAGAATGTATTTCATATTTGTCAGTGGTGGGAAATAGAAACCACATGGAGATTCCATCATCTTAAAAACTTAAAGCAGCTAGGCACATGACCATAATGTAATTGGAATGGTAAACACATAGTTTTAAAAACATACAGTGGAATTAATAAAAGCGTTAAATGTATTGGACAATGCAGAATTTGTAAAAGATGGTGGCCCCCAATTCAATCCATTGGTAAAAACCTTTTCCATTTATAAGCTTACTAAAGGTCAATTGGCGCTAAGATGCATAGCCTTTCTGTTTTATTCATGCTTCATGGTGTATCATATTTTTATTATAATGATTTGGTAACCACTCCCCTTTCTTGCAAACAGGATGCCATATTTTTAGTGTACATCACTATGTTTTGTTTACTTTCACTTTAGCTTCACTTGTTTATATCAACCATACAGGATTCTGAAAAGTTGGCTGACGATTTCATCATTTCTGATTTTATTTTTTATATACATTTTATGTTTGATATACATTTTATTTTTTATATACATTTTATTTTTTATATACATTTTATGTTTGATATACATTTTATTTTTTATATACATTTTATTTTTGATATACATTTTATGTTTGATATACATTTTATTTTTGATATACATTTTATGTATGATATACATTTTATTTTTGATATACATTTTATGTATGATATACATTTTTTGTTTGATATACATTTTATTTTTGATATACATTTTATGTATGATATACATTTTATGTTTGATATACATTTTATGTTTGATATACATTTTATTTTTGATATACATTTTATGTATGATATACATTTTATGTTTGATATACATTTTATGTTTGATATACATTTTATTTTTGATATACATTTTATGTATGATATACATTTTATTTTTGGGACTATTTTTCTGGGTTTAGATACATTTATCTCAGTCATAACTTTTTGACTGATTGTTAATATTTGTGAAATAAATGTGATAACACAATCATAAGATCGTGTAACAATAAGTAAAAGTTCATAAAAGGATATGTATGTTCTTTCTGGGAGTCTCCGGCCTTCTGTTGTTTCTTATTATGTTCTCAGAGAAAAAGAAACAAAAATTGCAACATAGTGTGAGTCTGTAACACTGTTCAGGAGATAAAAACACTTGTTTGCAAATGGTTACTCACATGGGTTAGAGCTATAACCAAGCTCAGGGGAATGCGCACACCCACTTTATACTGGTGGGTAAACAGTTACTCTCACGAAAATGTAGTATAAAATCATTTATTAAAACATATGTAAAAGCGTCACAAATGCTTAAATACACCATACACAGAGGTCAATAAAGCATCAAATATCTATTATTGTTCCAAAAAGCAAATTCCAATACTGGATGCAAGTATGTAGGAAAGCAGAAGCTTAACCGCTAAACCATCCACTCTAATAACCAGTGTGAGTTGCTCCTCCTCCAGGTGTGTGGGCAAAGGTAAAGATAGTAGTTCCGACATACGTTTCGCTATATAAGCTTTGTCAAGGAAATGATGTGCGCATGTCCGTATATCCTTTTAAACCTTCATGTTCTAACAAACCGGATATCTGGTATCTTGTCCTCCATTTTGGAAAAGGGCATTGAGTCCCAAGTGTTCCGAAGATATTTTACTTTTAAGTTTTGTTGTTTCTCTTTACTAAGAATTAATCGGGTAGATTATTACTCAATTCTGCATACATATATGAATATTTTGGTTAAGGAAAACCTTGGTGAGACTTTCGTGTACATATGATTTATACTTTAAAATTGTTGACATTTGTTATATTTCATTATTATGCAAAAAAATTCAACATTGACATAAGCTATATAGTTTTATATAAACCATTCTCAACTATAAGATAACACCACATTGTATTCCATACCTCTTACAGTTCTTATTAATACACATATTCAATATTGTGATATCATTCATCATCAATATCTATATACGACAGAAGTTAATCACAGTGACTTATAACTGCTGCCATTTACATTCTCCGGATACTACCTAAATAATTTTTTATAAAAAATAAAAAATATATAAAATAGAAATATATAAAAACCGGATGCTTCCATATCCAATAATGACACTACATATTGAGAATACTAACTATCCGATTATCCCTCTAAGTGTAATTGCCATCGGTAACCTTTTTACATATGGCTAGATTTAGAGTTTTGCGGCCAAAGGGGTGCGTTAGCTACGCATGTTTTCCCCCCCCCCCCCCGCACCTTTTAAACAACAATGGTATTTAGAGTTTTCTGAAGGGCTGCGTTAGGCTCCAAAAAGGGAGCGTAGAGCATAATTTACCGCCACTTCAACTCTCAATACCAGCGTGGCTTATGGACGTGGCCAGCTTCAAAAACGTGCTTGTGCACGATTCCCCCATAGGAAACAATGGGGCAGTTTTAGCTTGAAAAAAACCTAACACCTGCAAAAAAGCAGCGTTCAGCTCCTAACGCAGCCCCATTGTTTCCTATGGGGAAACACTTCCTAAATCTGCACCTAACACCCTAACATGTACCCCGAGTCAAAACACCCCTAACCTTACACTTATTAACCCCCAATCTGCCGCCCCCGCTATCGCTGACCCCTGCATTTTATTATTAACCCCTAATCTGCCGCTCCGTACACCGCCGCAACCTACATTATAGCTATGTACCCCTAATCTGCCCTCCCTAACATCGCCGACACCTAACTTCAAGTATTAACCCCTAATCTGCCGACCGGACCTCGCCGCTACTCTAATAAATGTATTAACCCCTAAAGCTAAGTCTAACCCTAACACCCCCTTAAGTTAAATATAATTTAAATCTAATGAAATAAATGATTTCTTATTAAATAAATTAATCCTATTTAAAGCTAAATACTTACCTGTAAAATAAATCCTAATATAGCTAAAATATAACAAATAATTATATTGTATCTATTTTAGGATTTATATTTATTTTACAGGCAACTTTGTATTTATTTTAACCAGGTACAATAGCTTTTAAATAATTAATAACTATTTAATAGCTATATAGTTAAAATAATTACAAAATTACCTGTAAAATAAATCCTAACCTAAGTTACAATTAAACCTAACACTACACTATCAATAAATTAATTAAATAAACTACCTACAATTATCTACAATTAAATCAACTAAACTAAATTACAAAAAAACAAACACTAAATTACAAAAAATAAAAAAAGATTAAAAGAATTTTAAACTAATTACACCTACTCTAAGCCCCCTAAAAAAATAACAAAGCCCCCTAAAATAAAAAAAAATGCCCTACCCTATTCTAAAATAAAAAGTTAACAGCTCTTTTACCTTACCAGCCCTTAAAAGGGCCTTTTGCGGGGCATGCCCCAAAGTAAACATCTCTTTTGCATTTTAAAAAAACATACAATACCCCCCCCAACATTACAACCCACCACCCACATACCCCTAATCTAACCCAAACCCCCCTTAGAAAACCTAACACTAAGCAACTGAAGATCTCCCTACCCTATCACCGATCTGTCCAGAAGACGGTCCAAAGCCTTCATCCTATCCGGCAAGAAGAGGTTCAGAAAAGGCTCCGAAGTCTTCATCCTATCCGGCAAGAAGAGGACATCCTTGACAAAAAATGATATGATAGCACTTTTTTCAAATGATTTATATGTCATTATAAGTCCTGTTGTATGTACCTATGTTTCTGTTTAGATGCCTGTTTCAGGTTGTAGAGGAGGAGATTCGTGATTTCCTGTTGGAAACGGAAAATCTGCCCTGAGGCGTATTGCCTTTGTCCACTAAACATTTCTTTTTCGGACGATGAGGGTCGCGAATATCTCCCCTTCTCCAATCTGTTTATGCTGTAAGCGATTTAATAGACATATCATAAGTGCTGATTAATGCCAAATCTAGATCCAGCTGAAGCGCATTTGCTGTTCCTCTAGGGGATGGAAAATGCCATGTTTGCGTACACTTAAATGATACATATGTTATTGTTAATTTTGTTTGATGTATCTTTATCTCTGTTTAGATATCTACCTCATGTTGAAGAGGAGGAGATTCGAGATTCCCTGTAGATAACAGAAAATTCGTCCTGAGGCGTTTTGCCTCTATATATTAAACATCTCTTTTTTAGAGGATCAGGAACGGGACTATCTCCCCTTCTTCAAATAGGTTATGTTGCAAACTGTTTCACAGGTATAAGGGAAGTATCATTTACAGCTACGTTTAGATCCACCTAGAATTCTAAGCTGCAAACTGTTTGCCAGACATGTAGTAGAAATTGTTTTCACGTTGTGGAGGAGGAGATGCGGGATTTCCTGTGGGAAGCAGCGGTCCTGCCCTGTGGCGGCTTACCCCTGCCCATTAAACATCTTTTTCTTTTTTAGATGATGAGGGTCGTGAATATCTCCCCTTCTACAATGTGTTTATGCCGAAAGTGGTTTACTAGACGTATCATAAGAGTTGATTAAAGCCAAATCTAGATCCAACTACAATTTAGTTGCTATTCCTCTGAGGGACGGAGGATGCTCTGTTTTCACTCCCTCAAATGATACATGTGTTATCACAAATCTGGCTGGATATAACTGTGCTTCTATTTAATCACTTAAAACTACATCTAGATTCACCTAGAATTCTATGCTGCATATTGTTCACTAGGCATATAATAAGAATTGTTTTAAATTAGAACTAGATCTAACTGAAATTGCATATATGGAAATGACATACAACAGACTAATTGCACTAAATGTAGACCCCTGTTACTATGTTAGTTAATTTAAGTTATGATTGTTATCCTGTAGTTCACACTCCCCCATGACTAGTCAATCTATTTATACAGGTTGATATACTTGTACCGCCCCCCCCCTCATATACGCAAATTATATTTGTGATATCCCCTCCTAAGGGGACAGGAGAAGTTAGTCTAATCCTTAGATAAGCTTCTCCATTTGATGATCCGACGGGTCATCATACTTGTGAATACACTTATACCCCGAGCAAATACGCCTGAGTAGACTTGGTTTGATGCTGACGATATAGATTGTACTTTCTATACTATATAAAGAATCCCTGACTAACTGTACTTCCTATTTCAGGTAACAATTATTTTTTCTCTCGAACTTGGTCTCTTGAGACCTTTCTGAACAGTGACCAGAATTTCTTAATCTAAGATTACCGGGAGTCATCTCTGGGTGTGCACCTTCGGGCGGGGTAAGTTTTGTGCTTTAACTCTATTTCTCTTTCCACTATCTTTTTCTCTCTCACCTTCCCAGTTTCCTAAGCCTGCAAAAATGCTGATCCCCAATAATATCTCTTTTGCAACATTAAATGCCAAGGGTCTCAATTCACAAGATAAACGAAGTATGCTTACAAACACTATGAAGGCTCTCAAAATACATATTATCTTCCTACAAGAGACACATTGGCTGGCGTCCTCCCAGGCCCCGTACAGAACGCCAGACTATCCCACTGTGATTCTAGCCTCCCACTCTGAAAAATCTAGAGGGGTAGCTATTGCCATACATAAAACCATGCAATATGAACATATCTATGAGGAGAAAGACTCTGAGGGTAGATATCTCTTACTCACCTGTAAGCTTAACGGTATTCTATTCACATTGGTAAATATATATGCCCCTAACCAATCACAACCCAAATTCTTGAAAAAGGTACTGTCTAAAATAGAAAAATACAAGGCTGGAACTCTGATTCTAGGGGGTGATTTCAATATGGTGTGGGACCCTTTAGTCGACAAGAAAGTTCAGAGGGGGAAAGAAATTGACACATATACTATAACTACTGCCAACAGATTCCGTCAGCACATAATCCAGCACAATCTATATGACATTTGGAGGGCATACCACCACAGTGACAGGGATTACACATACTTCTCTAGACCCCATCACTCTTACTCGAGACTAGACCACTTTTTCACGGATTCATGGACACTTGACAGAGTTTTAATGTCGCATATAAAGGTCTGTGCTTGGTCGGACCATGATATTCTCACGTTTACCCTCTCCACTGACCAAACAATTATGTCTAGGCCTAGTTGGAAACTACCTAAGCAGGCCCTGCAAGATAAATCTTTTAGGACTTCTCTCCAAAACTCTATTAGAGAATTCTTACAGCTAAACGAAACTCCGGGTATGCCATCTCAAACAGTTTGGGCCGCCCTGAAAGCATATGTGAGAGGGATCTGTATTCGGAGACAGGCAAAACTTAGACATCAGATGAAAGCCCCTTTGGGCCTTCTTATGACAGAGTTACGACGGACTGAACAAGAAAATAAGACCTCCCCGTCGAGCCCTCTAGCTGATAAAATCAAAACTCTTAGAACGCAAATAGCAGATAGGGAGCTAGAGAGGGTAAAGGAAGCCCATACTCGATTCAAAAAGTTGCTATATTGTCAGGGTAATAAAGCCTCAACGCTCTTAGCACACAAACTGAGAGGTAGAACCGCGGCAGCTAGAATACTATCACTCAAACAGGGGACCAAATCGGTCTCCTCGCCTAAAGAAATTGGACAAACCTTTGCGGCCTACTATTCTGATTTGTATCATCTCCACCCTTCAATGGCTGGTGAAGAATCCCCTATTCCAGAAGTGAAAGATTTCTTACAAGGTCTTAATCTACCCGCACTATCAGAGGAAGATAAAGAAACACTTAAGGCCCCATTCTCTCTAACCGAAATTAACTTAGCTATCAAGCATACCCAAAATAATAAAGCCCCGGGCCCTGATGGGTACCCGGCATCCTTCTATAAGCTCTTTAAATCTGATCTGAATAAGATCCTCCTCAAGGTTTTTTTGGAGGCTCGGGAGTCAGGTCTGTTTACTAATGAATACCTGCAGGCAATTATTCTACCTATCCCCAAGCCAAATAAAGACCCAACACAGTGTACTAGTTACAGACCAATCTCATTGATTAATGGTGATGTGAAACTCTATGCCAAACTTTGGGCCAACCGCCTTAATACCCTACTCCCGAAGGTAGTACACTCAGACCAGGTTGGATTCACCTTTGGTAGAGAAGGACCGGATAATTCTCGAAAAATGCTTAATATCCTCACAGAGGCGTCTCGTCTAAAAATTCCCATGCTGGCCCTGTCTTTAGACGCAGAAAAAGCGTTTGACAGGGTCAGATGGGATTACTTATGGTGCACATTAGCCCAATTTGGCATGCCAGACGAAGTAATAACAGCTATCCGCGCCTTATACTCCTGCCCATCTGCGGTTGTTAAGGGCTTGGGTTTTGCCTCTCCGGAAATTTATATCACTAACGGTACTAGGCAGGGGTGTCCCCTATCGCCCTTAATTTTCACATTAGCCATTGAACCTTTGGCCCAAGCCATTAGAAACTCACGTACAATACGGGGAGTGCAGTTCTCCGGCCGAACAGCAAAAATAGCATTGTTCGCGGATGACGTGACATTATTCCTCACAAACCCATTAGGCTCCCTACCTGCCCTTCTTGACCTTATTTCCAAATTTGGTGCCCATAGTTATTATAAGGTCAACGTCTCAAAGACCGAGGCTTTGCCTGTTGGTCTTCCTGCCTTCGAACTAGATGTTCTGCGAACCTCATACTCCTTTCAATGGTCACACTCCACCATCAGACACTTAGGGATTCAACTTGGTGCAGATCGGAGAACAGTACTGTCTATAAACTACTCAGACATTATTAAAGAAGTTGCCGAACTCACCACCTCATGGAACTTTAAAGAGATCTCTTGGCTGGGCCGCATAGCATCTTTTAAGATGACGATCCTACCTAAAATCCTGTATTATTTTCGCTGCATACCTCTCAATGTTCCTAGTGCCCTTATAGATAAGCTCCAATCTCTTGGTCAAAAGTATATCTGGGATAAATCTAAGCCTCGTATAGCAGCAAAGATACTTCAGAAAAAGTATGAACAAGGAGGCGTAGCTATGCCTAGTATTCGCGGATACTATGAGGCCGCTAGGCTCTCTCAAATCTTAGCCTGGGCAGATAAAGGTGAACCGCAAGGATGGAAGACCATAGAGGCCCATGATCTCCCTACAGGTCTGAGTTTAGCCGATTTACCATGGATTCCTACCTACCGGCTGGATACGCTGGGAGTAAAGAATGTCATTATCAGAGACAACTTGAAAATTTGGCACAACCTCAGGAACCTACCAGAGGTTGCCCCACACCCATCTCCTATCCAGTCTTTGCCTGCCTTACTTGCAGCCCTACCGGACACGCATGTACAGCGCTGGGGTGTTTGGGATCTGAAAATAATCTCCCAGCTATATCCCTCAGACACTTTGGTGGGCCCGAGCAATATAGGATCTGTCATTCCAAACCCCCCTATATGGCTTAAATTCGAGTACTCTAGACTATACGCCTTTCTGGTCTCTTGGGGATTCCCTAAAGGCCCTAATAGACCTCTGACTGCTTGGGAGAAATTGTGGCAACTCCCTGTCAGGACCCCTAAACTTATCTCATTCCACTATAGCTTATTACATTCGTCCACAAACAGGGACAGACCTTGGCAACTTAGAGCATGGGAGGGAGACTTGTCCAGACCAATCACTGACAAAGATCTACACATGGCTATGACACTAACTAAGAAGACAGTGCACTGTGCGAACACTCTAGAATCATATATGAAACTGTTTCTGAAATGGTACTACACCCCCTCTAGACTCTCACAGATGTTTCCTGCAACTTCCCCTCTCTGTTGGAGAGACTGCGAATCAAGAGGGTCCGATATTCATATATGGTGGGAATGTCCTAAATTAAAACATTTGTGGACGCAGGTGTCCTCCCTCTGCTCTAACCTTGGGCTGAATGGATCACTTACCCCTGATATGGCTTTGCTGCATGTATTCCCGAGACACATTCAGGCTCCCCTGTCTAAATTGTTAATTTTTGTTCTCGCTGCCACTAAGTTGGCGATAGCGAGAGCTTGGAAACAGACACAACCCCCGGACATTGCAGTTATTATCTCCATAATACAGACATATGCCAAAATGGAACAGAGTTTCTACCTCAATATAGATAAAGAAGATCTCTACTGGCAGATCTGGGAACCTTGGTTCTACTACCAAGAAAATTATAGGCAGGCGGATAGACCTTGACTCTTGTAACAAACCCACCCGCCTACTCTCTTTCATCTGCAATCACTGATCTGTGCTTTCACATCTCCTTCCTCCATTCCCCTAACCCCCACCCCCTCTCCCTACACTGTGCAACCTATTTCCCCTACCCCTGCTCCTATTTTCTGTTGTCCCTACTTCTTATGGGGCGATTTGCCCCGCCCGGAGGTGCACGCTGGAATTGATCTGTCGGATCACTGAGAGAAGCAAGATAATGATTTTCACTAGACTGACTTGCTGTAATTACCATAATGCTGAGTTAATACCTATAATTATTATTTCCTGCCAATCATCATAATTAAGGTCGGTCAAACTGTAATGTCCCTTTTTCTATGTTTGTGTACACTGAAAAACCCTTGGGGGTATATGATATGACCTGTGTTTGCTTATGATGACATTCTCACCGTGATTCCAGAAAGACCTATGTATATGCAAGAAACTGTATAACATGTTGTTGTTATTCACAAGTTAATCTTAAAATAAAAATTCTTTTTGGAAAAAAAAAAAAGAAGAGGACATCCGGACCGGTATACATGTTCATCCAGGCGGCGTCTTCTATCTTCATCCATCTGGCGCGGAGCGGGACTATCTTGAAGCAGCCGACGCGGATCCATCCTCTTCTTCCGGCGACTCCCGACGAATGAAGGTTCCTTTAAGTGATGTCATCCAAGATGGCGTCCCTCGAATTCCGATTGGCTGATAGGATTCTATCAGCCAATCGGAATTAAGGTAGGAAAAATCTGATTGGCTGATTGAATCAGCCAATCAGATTCAAGTTCAATCCGATTGGCTGATCCAATCAGATTAAGCTTGCATTCTATTGGCTGATCTAAATATTATGTAGTTGTCGGCGATGTTAGGGGCAGCAGATTAGGGGTACATAGGGATAATGTAGGTTGCGACGGTGTGCGGTCGGCAGATTAGGGGTTAAAAATTTAATTATAGTGGCGGCGATGTGGGGGGACCTTGGTTTAGGGGTGCATAGGTAGTTTATGGGTGTTAGTGTACTTTAGAGCACAGTAGTTAAGAGCTTTATGAACCGGCGTTAGCCCATAAAGCTCTAACTCCTAAATTTTTTCTGCGGCTGGAGTCTTGTCGTTAGAGTTCTAACGCTCACTTCAGCCAAGACTCTAAAAAACAGCGTTAGGAAGATCCCATTGAAAAGATAGGATACGCAATTGGCATAAGGGGATCTAAGGTATGGAAAAGTTGCGACTGGAAAGTGAGCGTTAGACCCTTTCCTGACTGACTCTAAATACCAGCGGGCGGCCAAAACCAGCGTTAGGACCCCTTAACGCTGGTTTGGACAGCTAACGCAAAACTCTAAATCTAGGCGATAGTGTTCTATAATTATTGTGTTGTGAAACCAGTAATTAGAAGTGAGCAAAAATTGACACTAAAAATGTAACTATATTACCTAACTGAACTGCCATACTCATCTATATTTGTATCATGTTAATTACAATAAGCCTCTAACTTAAGGTGGAATATATGTTCTACCTTCGATACGAGCGACAGGAGAGAAGAATATATTTAATATCTGCATGCATAGCACTTTTTTAAAGAAAATTATGTAATTCGAAATCTTTGTTTAGACCATTGGGTATGAAGCTGTCCATAATATGTATCCACTTCATCTCCAATCGTCTCCAACCTTGTTCCACTTTTATTATGCCTAGAAATTCTAGGTCACTTATTTTTCTACTATGTTTTTTATCAAAATGTGCGGACACTGTGTGGTTCTGGTATCCATTTTCAATGTTATATATGTGTTCATTGAGTCTTGTTTTTAGGAGTCTAGAGGTGTGACCTATATAAATCAAATCACATGAGCAGCGTAGCATGTAAACAACATTTTTGCTGTTACAAGTAATGAACTGATTTATATCATAATTCTTTTTGCGATCTGCTGACTGAAATTTGTTACATAATTATGGTGCCTTTTTCATTCTATTGCATACATTACAAAATTGGCATCTCTTAAATCCCATTTGTGATGGGAGCAGCCATTTTTTTGTGGGTTTAGTGTCACATGCATCTCTGATCCCATGGGAGAGTTGTAATTTTAAGTTGGGAACTTTCCTAAACATTATATTTGGTCCATCTCCCAGAAACTCAGCTAAACCTGAGTCTCTGGAAAGTATTCCCCAATGTTTATGAATAATCCCTTTTAATTCATTACTTTGGGTACTATGCTGGAAGATTAACCTATTTGCTAAATTGTTATTACTTTCATCTACCTTGTTGTTATTCTTGGTCTTATATTTTTATAGTTCTGACCGATCTAGTTTGGTGACTTCATCTATTTTTTCATCCAGAAATGTATTTGAGTATTTTTTTTCTAAAAAACTTTCTTTTAAGATTTTAGATTGTGTTTGATATACCTCTTTGTCCCTACAATTTTGTCTCAGACGGACAAACTGGCCTTTTGGCACATTTCTTAACCAATGTCTTTGATGACAACTATTCAGACTGATATAATTATTGACATCTATACTCTTGAAAAAGTTCTTGGATTTCAGTATGTCATTTTCTATATATATTTCTAGATCCAGAAAGTCTCTTTTGGTTTTACTATAGTTCCAAGTCAGTGCTACTTTGAATTCATTTACTTTCAGATGTTCCATGAATTCTAATAGCTGGCTTTCATTACCTGACCATATAAAAAACAGATCATCTATGTAGCGGTGATAGGACACCAGATATTGCGCCCACGGGGAATTGTAGATGTATTAATTTTCCCAGTTTGCCATATATAAATTGGCATAACTGGGCGCAAATCTAGTGCCCATCGCCGTACCACTTATCTGAAGATAATATTCCCTATTGAACCAAAAGTAATTGGTTTCCAATATGATTTTTATTCCTTCCAAGATAAACTCAAGTTGTTTAGGGTCTAGAGTTACATCCTCTTTTAGTATATTTCTTACTGATGCAATGCCAAGTTCTTTATCAATTATTGTATAGAGCGATGTGACATCGCTGGTGACTAACCACCACTCCTGATTCCATTTAATATTTTCTAGATTATTTAGAATACTGATTGTGTCTTTCAAATATGATTTGGTCCCTTTGACATATGTTTGTAAACATTGGTCTATGTACGCTGAAAGATTACTAGTCAATTAATTAACCCCCGATACAATAGGTCTTCCTGGAGGGTTATGTAGATCTTTGTGAATCTTTGGAAGTACATAGAAAGTAGCAGTCTTAGGGAATTGATTATATATATAGGAGTATTCTTTCTTATTCAAAATGTTCTCTTTTAGCCCTTTATTTAGATATTTTTCCAGTCTCCTTTTCTATTCAAAGACTGGGTTGGAATCTAGTTTTTTATATGTATTAATGTCATTCAGTTGTCTGAGGCATTCCTCATTATATTTGGTCTTGTCCATTATAACTGTGCCTCCGCCCTTGTCCGCAGGCTTGATCATTATTTTATCATTATTTTGTAATTCTGTTAGTGCTATTTGTTCCTCTCTAGTCAGGTTAGATTTATAGTTCATTTTTAAGTTCTTAATATCCCTATGGACCAATTCTAAGAAGGTCTCCATAGGTGCTGATTTACATTGTGTAGGGTTAAATGTGGATCTATTATTAACTTCTACATGTCTGTACTTGCTCGGTTCCAAGGAATTATTTTTTATAATTGGACTATTTGAAAAATATTTCTTAATACATAAATTTCGTATGAATTTTTGTATTCCTATAAAGGTGTCAAACTTGTTAATCCTATAACTAGGGGCGAAGTTTAGTCCTCTGTTTAGAACTGATATTTGTGCCTCTGATAGTTTAACATTGGATAGGTTAAAAAAATGCCCTTTATTTGTCTTATTATCCTTAGTGGGTCTTGGTTTTATCTGTTTATTTTTTTAAAATGTATTTCTTAATACTCGCCCTGTCCATGTTCTTCCTTCTTTTGTTGAACAGATCTGAATCTGTTCTGGTGTATCTTCTTTTCCCAGTTTCTAAAAACACCTCCTCATCATCATCAGAGCTAAATCTAGTTAGTTCATCAAATCTATTATGTGTAGTTGTTTCATTTTGATAATGTACTTTTTGTTTTTTTAAAGGATTCTTTGGTTGCTGCCAACCATATTCTTCCCTCCTCTGCTGTTCAGATCAGTAGTGATTACCCCTATTATGTGTATAATTATTATTTCACAATTCATATTGATAGTCATTTTATTTGTATCCTTGACGGGGATTATCATCATTTCTATGTGTATAATAGTTCTCCCTTTCTCTCTGTGCCAGAGTATTGTGGTTGTGTCTATTCATGGTACTGCTTTTATTAATATTTCTACTAGCGTACCCAGACCCAATCACTAAAATTTCCTCTGTATATATAAGGCGGATCATTACAGATATTTTTAGAACTAGTGTCATAAGACAGCAATTTTGTGTGTAGCTAATAAGCCCTGAATAACTAAGGTAATATACTGTTTTCATTTTTTAATACAGGGCTTTCACTTAGTCACCTTATTGAAGTGATATTGATACAATCCTTTTTTTTTTTAATTTACGTTTATTAATTTGAATTTGAATTTAGTTACTCGATTTATATATCCTTCACGTTCTATTCAAGAAAGGTGTAATATTACATTTTGTTTAGAATACGGGTGTAAAACTTTTCCACGCACTATTTCACAATAGGCGTACTACCACTTCATGTGCTGATGATTTTTTTGATAACACATAGAAAACTGGTGAAACTCTAGAAAATTTACTAGGAGAAGTAGAAAAATATATGGTTAAATAAACCAAATACCACCTAGAAATAGTTACACTAGAAAAATATTTGAAAGAACAAATTACTCCTAGGGGGTTAAGGATGTTTAAAAATCTGACATTTGGCCAGGACAATTTAATGTTCATGACCAAATGGAACCATATTCTAGAGGAATGTACTAAGAAGCTGATGAATCTCATCATAAGTGAAAGAAAAAAACTTTTAGATGAAGCAAATGAAGAAATTAATATGCTAGAACAGAAAATAATTCCACATATGGGCAATAAAAGTTATGAGGATTTGTCACAGAAAATAGTAGATAATTTAAACTCATTAAAGAAAGAAATAAAGAACACTAAAAGAAAGAAGTATTTTAGGGACTATGGAGATTATAAAGAAAGAAAAGAAAGGAATTATAACACATTAGAGCAAACATCTACAATAACAATAAAAATAGGAATAATATTGATAATCGCCAAAAAGAAAATGGGTCTGGGTACGCTAGTAGAAATATGAATAAAAGCAGTACCATGAATAGACACAACCACAATACTCTGGCACAGAGAGAAAGGGAGAACTATTATACACATAGAAATGATGAAAATCCCTGTCAAGGATACAAATCAAATGACTATCAATATGAATTGTGAAATAATAATTATACACATAATAGGGGTAATCACTACCGATCTGAACAGCAGAGGAAGGAAGAATATGGTTGGCAGCAACCAAAGAATCCTTTAAAAAAACAAAAAGTACATTATCAAAACGAAACAACTACACATAATAGATTTGATGAACTAACTAGATTTAGCTCTGAGGATGATGAGGAGGTGTTTTTAGAAACTGGGAAAAGAAGATACACCAGAACAGATTCAGATCTGTTCAACAAAAGAAGGAAGAACATGGACAGGGCCGAGTATTAAGAAATACATTTTCAAAAAATAAACAGATAAAACCAAGACCCACTAAGAATAATAAGACAAATAAAGGGCTTTTTTTTAACCTATCCAATGTTAAACTATCAGGCACAAATATCAGTTCTAAACAGAGGACTAAACTTCGCCCCTAGTTATAGGATTAACAAGTTTGACACCTTTATAGGAATACAAAAATTCATACGAAATTTATGTATTAAGAAATATTTTTCAAATAGTCCAATTATAAAAAATAATTCCTTGGAACCGAGCAAGTACAGACATGTAGAAGTTAATAATAGATCCACATTTAACCCTACACAATGTAAATCAGCACCTATGGAGACCTTCTTAGAATTGGTCCATAGGGATATTAAGAACTTAAAAATGAACTATAGGGGGGGCGGAGCCAGCACTGAGCCTGAGTGGTTGCATGATAGCATAGCTCCAGCTACTTACTACTAAAATCTATATATCTGACCGTTCGGCTCAGTGGAAGTGCTTGTTACCGATTTTCTGACAACCCATAGCTCTTATTGGAGAAGTCTGAAGATTTTGGGGCATATCGGGACGAAGTTACCTGTTGTGATCTTGCTGTGGGGCCTATCAGGTTCCATGCTGGCAGCCATCTTTTAGCTCCATCGGGAGGACTCAAGCAGGACAAGATTAGCCATTTACGGCACTCCCTGGCAACTATAACCGCTGACCATGATGAACCAGTGACCTATTAAGCTAAGACATATGTGGTAATACTAGTTTGGAAGCCTCTTTACTGCAATGGCAGCTACTGACTCTCGAGGGAGCGGCAATACCCAGGATATCAGCATGGAGACCTGTGATGAACACACTGCTAACGATACCTACCTTGATATTAAGAAACTCTTTAAGATCTTAGCTGAGGAAGCGGAGGCTCTGTTTGCACCTAGACGTGTCTCATCTGGCGTAGCTAGCCACTCACCACTAAGTCAAAAGCTGCATGACAGGGACTCGATCTCCCAGAAAGACGGCCCTCAGTATTTGGGCATCAGGTCATACAGCTCTCCCGGAACCGCTCAGCCAATTTTGTTAAAGATGAGCAGGGACATCCACTCGATTTCCCCACCAGTCGATATCACGGCTCTCACTGTGAGTAGTCCCCACTATATGTATATACCGTCAGACTTGGTAGTAGATGTGACACACTGCTTTTCTCAAACGCACCCAGGGCTGCAACTATCCAGAACGGATAGCAGAAGAAATAGCCAGGCAATCATGTGCTTTGACTTCTCCCTGCCTTGCGACTTGAAGTACCTCTTAGACCGGAGACATGTTGCAGTGGGTTCCATATGGAGATTAGGTCTCATGATCGCAGCACCATCAGCATTCAGACGGTCCATGTTAAGGAGACACTCTCAACTAGCTGCATGTGGGATAGGTTAAGAGTTTCCCAAAATCTAGGATCAGAGTCCCTATTGCCCTACCGGAGCTAGAGAAAATCTTGGGCGACGACTCATGATTCCAGTGGCACTATTATCAAACTCTCAGGAACTTGTTGTGCCTTCCTGCTAATTAAAACTCTCCTGAGACTTTCTCATACAATATGGATTTCCTATGTAAGATCCTCTGTTTATCAGTTTATGGTTTATAATGTTGGTTAAGCATGTTACAAAATATTGCGGCTTGGGTCACTCTACCGCACGGCTTTACTTTATTCATAATGACTGCCTTGCCACCTCCTGTGGATAGACACTGCATGTTGGGGACTGAGCATATGGCTACAAGACAGAAGTCTATAGCTCTCAGATATTTTGGTTACTAGCAGTACTTAACTATTTTCGCTTATCATTGTCCATATCAGCTTCTGTTCATTGCGAGATCACTACTCTGTGAATTTGAGATCTAGGGAATGTCTCTTTGGCTCTTAAGCTTATCTAACGCTCATATGTCCTGCTTGTAACCCTTAACATTAGCTTCGCAATACCTGTTACCTTAGTCTGTTTAAATATGTTTTGAATCTTTCTTTATATAAGTTCAAAAGATTAGTTAACTATGTCAATACCTATTTATATGCATGACTACTTTGTTCCAGATAAACTAATCCCCTAGTAACACACTTCTATTACTTGAAGACATAATGGAGTGGTTAGTGGTAGTCAGACAGCAGGCTTATACTTCTCTTTTCTACATATAGTTCCGCAAATTATTAAGCATTCCAATATATAGTTGACTGCCTTGTTAGTTATCAAAGGGACCTTAGAATTATTATCTGTACTGTTAATATGTTATGTGCATATTGATGTTCCATATGTTTTTCTACTGATGGTGAAAACCACCTTCCTGTGTTCCAAGGAGTTTAATCTTGCAGTTAAATGGACACCAGTTATTATATAGAGGAATCAAACAGACTTGTACATGATACATCAACATACAAAAGACTCAAAATGAATCCCCTGAGTAAACAAGAACAAGAATTGAGTAGTATTCTAAAAGAGGCCAAAACTAAAGGAATTATAAGCAATTCCGAATTTGATTTTCTATCTGTAACCCATCCTAAATTTCCTACCTTTTATTTCCTCCCAAAATCCATAAAAATCTCACAAACCCTCCAGGCCGCCCTATTATTTCAGGGATTGAATCCATTTCGTCCAATGTCTCACAATATGTTGACTTCTTTTTACAAAAATACGTCGTAGATTTACCATCATACCTAAAGGACTCTACCCATTTTTTAAATTATATCAAAAATCTTACTTGGCACGAGAATTACATCCTTGTGACATGTGACGTCAACTCACTGTACACCAACATTGCACACAACATTGGTCTATCAGCTATTAAAGCGTATCTAGATAAAGATGAAAATGTACCCATAAGTCAAAATAAATTTATATTGGATTGTATCCACTTTATTTTAAACAACAGTTTCATGTTCAATGAAGAAATCTACCTGCAAATAAAGGGTACTGCAATGGGCACAAGGTTCGCCCCCCAGTTATGCTAATCTTTTCATGGGTCAGTTTGACGAACAAAATATCTATAATGGCCCATGGGGGGCGAACCTTGTGCACTATTGCAGATACATAGATGACATTTTTATAATATGGAGAGGAGACATAGAGCTTCTTGAATCCTTTATGATAGACAACAATTAAATATTTTGTTTTTTAACCTCTTGTAGTCATATTTTCACTATTTTTCACCCATTTTTCACCTATTCGTTTACCTTATCACAGCGCAATATATATTATGATTGAATTTTGAAACCAATACGAGAAGCTCATTTAAAGGTCACGGTAACACATATTATTTATGTATTGAAATACACACAGCCATTTTAATATATGAATTGACTCAATGGGGCCTAGTTATCAAGCCGTCAACCTCAAATACGCTGGAATTCCGCAGCGTATTTGTGGCGAGGCTGATACGCCTTAGTTATCAAAGGCTCGAGACCGGCAAAAGTAGAATTTTGTGACGTAAGCTTCGATCCGCCGGACTCAGTCTGACACAGATCGATTCTTACGTCACTCCAGATGTTCCGCACACAAGTGCGGCACATTCTCACTACTTTTGCTAGTTATCAAAAAACTAGCAGGTACGCTCGGCACTTTTACGGCCCAGCGTACCTGGTTTTCAATCCGCCACCCCTGGAGGTGGCGGATCCCATAGGAATCAATAGGAGTCTGACCATAGCGAAAGTAAAAGTTCGCTGCTGACAGACATCCCATTGATTCCTATGGGAGATGTCTGCACCTAACACCCTAACATGTACCCCGAGTCTAAACACCACTAATCTGTCCCCCCTACACCGCCGCAACTAAATAAAGTTATTACCCCCTAAACCGCCGCTCCCGGAGCCCACCGCAAGCTACTCTATACATATTAACCCCTAAACCGCCGCTCCCGGAGCCCACCGCAACTATAATAAATGTATTAACCCCTAAACCGCCGCTCCCTGAACCCGCCGCAACCTATATTAAATGTATTAACCCCTAATCTGCCCCCCCTACACCGTCGCCACCTATAATAAATTTAATAACCCCTAATCTGCCCCCCCTACACCGTCGCCACCTATAATAAATTTAATAACCCCTAATCTGCCTCCCCTACACCGTCGCCCCCTATAATAAATTTATTAACCCCTATCCTGCCCCCCACTACACCGCCGCCACTGTAATAAAATTATTAACCCCTAAACCTAAGTCTAACCCTAACCCTAACGCCCCCCTAACTTAAATATTAATTAAATAAATCTAAATAAATTAACTATTATTAACTAAATGAATCCTATTTAAAACTAAATACTTACCTTTAAAATAAACCCTAATATAGCTACAATATAAATAATAATTATATTCTAGCTATCTTAGGATTTATTTTTATTTTACAGGTACCTTTCAATTTATTTTAACCAGGTACAATAGCTATTAAATAGTTATTAACTATTTAATAGCTTACCTAGCTAAAATAAAGAGAAATGTACCTGTAAAATAAATCCTAACCTAAGTTACAATTACACCTAACACTACACTATACTTTAATAAATTATTCCTATTTAAAAATAAATACTTACCTGTAAAATAAACCCTAAGATAGCTACAATATAATTAATAATTATATTATAGCTATCTTAGGATTTATATTTATTTTACAGGTAACTTTGTATTTATTTTAGCTAGTTAGAATAGTTATTAAATAGTTATTAACTATTTAATAACTACCTAGCTAAAAGAAATACAAAATTACCTGTAAAATAAATCCTAACCTAAGTTACAATTAAACCTAACACTACACTATCATTAAATTAATTAAATAAACTACCTACAAATAACTACAATTAAATACAATTACATAAACTAACTAAATTACAAAAAATAAAAAAAGCTAAGTTACAAAAAATAAAAAAATAAGTTACAAACATGTTAAAAATATTACAACAATTTTAAGCTACTTACACCTAATCTAAGCCCCCTAATAAAATAACAAACCCCCCCAAAATAAAAAAATGCCCGACCCTATTCTAAATTAAATAAAGTTCAAAGCTCTTTTACCTTACCAGCCCTTAAAAGGGCCATTTGTGGGGGCACGTCCCAAAGAAAACAGCTCTTTTGCCTGTAAAAGAAAAATACACCCCCCCCCAACATTAAAACCCACCACCCACATACCCCTAATCTAACCCAAACCCCCCTTACAAAAACCTAACACTAATCCCCTGAAGATCATCCTACCTTGTCTTCACTCAGCCGAGCAGCGATGGAACCGAAGTGGACATCCGGAGCGAAGGAGTTAATCCTCCAAGTGGCGCTGAAGAAATCTTCCAATCCGATGAAGTCATCATCCAGGTGGCGCTGAAGAAAAGTCTTCGATCCGGCCGATGTCATATTCAAAGAGGCGCTGAAGAGGTCTTCTATCCGGGCGAAGTCATCTTCCAAGCCAGGTCTTGAATCTTCCTTCCGCCGACGCGGAACCTCCTTCTTCACCGACGGACTACGACGAATGACGGCTCCTTTAAGGGACCTCATCCAAGATGGCGTCCCCTCAATTCCGATTGTCTGATAGGATTCTATCAGCCAATCGGAATTAAGGTAGGAAAATTCTGATTGGCTGATGGAATCAGCCAATCAGATTCAAGTTCAATCCGATTGGCTGATCCAATCAGCCAATCAGATTGAGCTTGCATTCTATTGGCTGATCGGAACAGCCAATAGAATGCGAGCTCAATCTGATTGGCTGATTCCATCAGCCAATCAGATTTTTCCTACCTTAATTCCGACTGACTGATAGAATCCTATCAGCCAATCGGAATTGAGGGGACGCCATCTTGGATGACGTCCCTTAAAGGAGACTTCATTCGTCGTAGTCCGTCGGTGAAGAAGGAGGTTCCGCGTCGGCGGAAGGAAGATTCAAGACCCGGCTTGGATGATGACATCGCCCGGATAGAAGACCTCTTCAGCGCCTCTTTGAAGATGACATCGGCCGGATCGAAGACTTTTCTTCAGCGCCGCCTGGATGATGACTTCATCGGATGGAAGATTTCTTTAGCGCCGCTTGGAGGATTAACTTGTTCCGCTCCGGATGTCCACTTCGGTTCCATCGCTGCTCGGCTGAGTGAAGACAAGGTAGGATGATTTTCAGGGGATTAGTGTTAGGTTTTTGTAAGGGGGGTTTGGGTTAGATTAGGGGTATGTGGGTGGTGGGTTTTAATGTGGGGGGGTTGTATTTTTCTTTTACAGGCAAAAGAGCTGTTTTCTTTGGGGCATGCCCCCACAAATGGCCCTTTTAAGGGCTGGTAAGGTAAAAGAGCTTTGTACTTTATTTAATTTAGAATAGGGTAGGGCATTTTTTTTATTTTGGGGGGTTTGTTATTTTATTAGGGGGCTTAGATTAGGTGTAAGTAGCTTAAAATTGTTGTAATATTTTAGCTTTTTTTATTTTTTGTACTTTAGTTAGTTTATGTAATTGTATTTAATTGTAGTTATTTGTAGGTAGTTTATTTAATTAATTTAATGATAGTGTAGTGTTAGGTTTAATTGTAACTTAGGTTAGGATTTATTTTACAGGTAATTTTGTATTTCTTTTAGCTAGGTAGTTATTAAATAGTTAATAACTATTTAATAACTATTTTAACTAGCTAAAATAAATACAAAGTTACCTGTAAAATAAATATAAATCCTAAAATAGCTACAATATAATTATTATTTATATTGTAGCTATATTAGGGTTTATTTTACAGGTAAGTATTTAGTTTTAAATAGGAATAATTTATTAAAGTATAGTGTAGTGTTAGGTGTAATTGTAACTTAGGTTAGGATTTATTTTACAGGTAAATTTCAGTTTATTTTAGCTAGGTAAGCTATTAAATAGTTAATAACTATTTAATAGCTATTGTACCTGGTTAAAATAAATTGAAAGGTACCTGTAAAATAAAAATAAATCATAAGATAGCTACAATATAATTATTATTTATATTGTAGCTATATTAGGGTTTATTTTATAGGTAAGTATTTAGTTTTAAATAGGATTCATTTAGTTAATAATAAAAATATGATTTAGATTTATTTAATTAATATTTAAGTAAGGGGGGTGTTAGGGTTAGTGTTAGACTTAGGTTTAGGGGTTAATAATTTTATTACAGTGGCGGCGGCGTAGTGGGGGGCAGGATAGGGGTTAATAAATTTATTATAGGGGCGACGGTGTAGGGGAGGCAGATTAGGGGTTAATAAATTTATTATAGGGGGCGACGGTGTAGGGGAGGCAGATTAGGGGTTAATAAATTTATTATAGGTGACGACGGTGTAGGGGGGCATGATAGGGGTTAATAGGTTTAATATAGGTTGCGGCGGGTTCAGGGAGCGGCGGTTTAGGGGTTAAACTATTTATTTAGTTGCGGAGAGGTGCGGGATCAGCAGGATAGGGGTTAATAACTTTATTATAGAGGGCGACGGTGTAGGGGGGCAGGATAGGGGTTACTAGGTATACTGTAGGTGGCAGCGGTGTCCGGGAGCGGTGGTTTAGGGGTTAATACATTTATAAGAGTTGCGGCGGGGTCTAGGAGCGGCGGTTTAGGGGTTAATACATTTATCAGAGTTGCGGCGGGGTCTAGGAGCGGCGGTTTAGGGGTTAATACATTTATCAGAGTTGCGGCGGGGTCTAGGAGTGGCGGTTTAGGGGTTAGTAACTTTATTGAGTTGCGGGGGGCTCCGGGGGCGCCGGTATAGGGATAGAACAGTGTAGTTTAGTGTGAGTGCTTAGTGACAGGCTAGCAATAAAGCTGGGAAAAAGCCGAAGGGCAGCGAGATCGGATGAGTGATAACTGTCACAGTCCGCTGCTCATCGCCCCGCGGCTTTTTGACAGTATTTTTTCAGGTCCGCGGCGGCGATGTGAGGCGAGCTTAGGCGGGCGTATTGGGCCGGCGAAGTCAGAAAAGTAGACGGCTTGATAACTACCCCCCAATATGCGTAATTCCCACCCATGACCCACATTTGTTGAAAGCAGTTTGATTCATTTTAACTTCAAAGAGACAAAGTTTGTCGTTGCCTACCATTACTCCTGCAATTTGACCTCCTGACTGGAAAAGGCCCACAGCACGGGACATCCCGCAAATACGGCTGTGAAAGTGTCTTTGAAATTTAACTCACAGTCATTGGATACAAGCCAGAAGATTTTGCAAGTTTTTCGCTGTTTTATAAACAACGCAGAGGGAATCACCCAAGTTATACCTGCATTCATATAAACAGCTGGACCAAACACTCTAATCACTGGCCTGATTGTGTTAAGGACGGTAACATTGACTCTGTTTCAATTTTAACATTGTGTTATTTTGCAACATATATTTTTTCAGCTACTTACATCATTACACACTGATGTTTTACATTATATGTTGATTCTTATTCTATTTTAATTGTACTATTTTACTCTGTATCAGATGCCGGCATCGCTTATTGTAATACAAATATTTGTAATACATTTATAAACTTTTATTATAAGCTTGTGTAATCTACATTCCTTATAAAGTTCTTTACCTCTCATATGCTGTTTTTTACAGCGCGTTCCCATATTCCCTTGTTCTTTGTATATTTTAGTTTGATGTTAGGAGGTGCACTTACCTTTTGGGAATAGCATTTGAGATTTGAGCGTTGTATCTTATACCTACCCTGTTGTTTTAGTTAAATGTCCCTAACCTCACCTCAATAGAGCCTATATATACTGATGTACACCCGTTGCATGTGTGGGCGCAGCATCTAAATGACTTTATAGACCCATAGCAAGAGTCTTCACCTTGTCACAATAAGCTAATTTACTCTTCTGCAACACAACTCCCTCCAGATTAAGCATATCAATGAAGTATCAATTTATTATTGTGCATTATAGTCTATTTAGATTTCTCCACACGGAGGTCAATCAGCTTGTGCATATTTCTGTCCCAATGCTTCTAAAGAAGGTTTAGATTCTAATGGCAAACACATATATTATGAGTGAGAGTGGCTCCCCTCCCCTTTTGTGGCACTATCTAGTTTGTGTCACTTCAGACACAAGCATTTATATAATAGCTAAAACCAAGGCCTAGGAACCTAGGTATGTATTACTGTTGGTTTATTAATGAACCACTACTGCTCCTCACTGGGTTTATTGGAGTAAGCTGTGCTGCCTAGATGGCTACTGGTCATCTATAGCAGTGATTTTTAACCTTTTTTTTGCCGTGGCACACTTTTTTTACATTAAAAAATCCTGTGGCCACTACCATCCCAAAATTTAAAAAAAAGCACACATTGTAGCCTAATACAGCATATATATATACACACACACAAGCACACACATACTGTATGTATTGTGCTGTTATGCCATGCCTCCTACAAACTACCCCTGCACTGGGAGTAAAAAACAAGCAAAGTTTAAAAAATATGTCACACTGTTGTCAATCTGCCGTGGCACACCTGAGGATCTCTCACGGCACACTAGTGTGCCACGGCACACTGGTTGAAAAACACTGATCTATAGGAACATATAAGTATGATCCAAGGAATTGCCTCTTAACTGCTATGGTATACCTTTATATGCTGTGTATATATTAGTGATCCAGGTGGACCTAACAACTCACTGCACCTCGTATTTCGGTTGTGCCTGCCCTCCCCCATTAGTGCTAGTCTCAGCCTAACGTTTATTTTTACTTAGATATGCTCATCCTTGTTTTGCAACTCTTTCTTTTAAAATACATAGTTTGGAGTGAGTACTCTCACCCTTATACATAGCCACACTTATTTTGCTTAGTAATTGGCCACTATTCACCTCTGTTAAAAGAAGAGGTCTTATACATTACTCCCCAATAGTCATAATTCTTAAGGTTCTGCTTTACATACGGCAGCTATGAATAAATAAATACCTGACTGATCAGCAACAGGGGCTATTCTCCTTCTAGAGGTTTATTAACAACAATTGCCATACTACTCCTCCCGAATTGTGGTTAGGTATATAACCCTGTTTTTAACCCAGTTCACCCCTTATTAATATTAAGCAGTCTGATTAAACTTTTAATGGCTGGAACCAAGCCTATTTACTAATAGTTAGGTTATTGTCTCTGTGTATATGCCTCAAGTGAACTGGAGCACTAGGTGGGCGAAGTGTATATTTGTCTTATGGTTCTGTATTAGTACTGTACTACA
The DNA here is from genome assembly GCF_027579735.1 of Bombina bombina. Classification (NCBI taxonomy): domain Eukaryota; kingdom Metazoa; phylum Chordata; class Amphibia; order Anura; family Bombinatoridae; genus Bombina; species Bombina bombina. Next base: position 671,545,125 of record NC_069504.1, read on the forward strand.
TAAGCTTAGCTTATTTATAGTTATTACAAGCATGATAATGTTATAGTCCCATATCTAAAGTTGCCTATATGATGTTTAGTATTGGTTGTTCATATATGAGGAACATCCCTTATAAGACCCACACTATATTCATACCGCACCGTCCTTTATATTATTTCTCTATCGCAATATTATTTCCATCCATTACCTCTATCTGACCCCTCTCCTCCCTTTCCCGCCGGCATTTGTTACCTGCGGGTCATATCCCTTCTCCTTTTTCCCACATCGCCTATAGCTGGCATTTCCCCAGGAGAGGGGTTCATATAGCAGTCCTCTGCTTTCCATATATATTTAAATATCCTCCTCTGCTCCCATTATTTTTAGGAAACTACCCTTACTTCTGCATCTCCTAGCCTGAATTTAGCCCCTTCAACTACGCAGGTTGATGGCCCTGTAGTTGTTATCCTTTCAAAATCCTGACTGGCTCCGTCCTCCATTTCCCCCTATTCCGAGCGGCTCTTGCCCGCTGCAACCACCCCCCCCCATACACTCAGACCTCTGAGAGGTCGGACAAAAGCCAATTCCCTGCCTCCTATCATCTATAGTTTATTAGGTTCCTCTCATCTCGAGGTAGGGATCATTAGCTATATATTATAAAAATTGAGGTTCCATAGATACATGTTCCAGTCACCTGAGTTTCTTATATATTGTTTTACATTTTCTCTGCATGATGACAGAAGTGGTGCCGTAATACATGTCAACTGTTATTCTATATTATTCATAAGGATACATGACACCACTTTTGGTTAGATATTGTGAGAACAACTAATTTATTAGCATGCCAATGTTTTAGCCTATACTTACTTATTGTATGAGAAATGTACAAGTGTTTTTTTTTTTTGTTTTTTTTATTACTTTTAATCTGTACCTGGACATATTGTTTGTTCTATTGTTACTACTTATTACCTCAATAAAAAAATTATTTAAAAAAAAAAAAAAAAAAAAAAAAAAAAAGGAACTATAAATCTAACCTGACTAGAGAGGAACAAATAGCACTAACAGAATTACAAAATAATGATAAAATAATGATCAAGCCTGCGGACAAGAGCAGAGGCACAGTTATAATGGATAAGACCAAATATAATGAGGAATGCCTCAGACAATTGAATGACATTAATACATATAAAAAACTAGATTCCAACCCAGTCTTTGAATACAAAAGGAGACTGGAAAAATATCTAAATAAAGGGCTAAAAGAGAACATTTTGAATAAGAAAGAATACTCCTATATATATAATCAATTCCCTAAGACTGCTACTTTCTATGTAATTCCAAAGATTCACAAAGATCTACATAACCCTCCAGGAAGACCTATTGTATCGGGCGTTAATTCATTGACTAGTAATCTTTCAGCGTACATAGACCAATGTTTACAAACATATGTCAAAGGGACCAAATCATATTTGAAAGACACAATCAGTATTCTAAATCATCTAGAAAATATTAAATGGAATCAGGAGTGGTGGTTAGTCACCAGCGATGTCACATCGCTCTATACAATAATTGATAAAGAACTTGGCATTGCATCAGTAAGAAATATACTAAAAGAGGATGTAACTCTAGACCCTAAACAACTTGAGTTTATCTTGGAAGGAATTAAAATCATATTGGAAACCAATTACTTTTGGTTCAATAGGGAATATTATCTTCAGATAAGTGGTACGGCGATGGGCAACAGATTTGCGCCCAGTTATGCCAATTTATATATGGCAAACTGGGAAAATTAATACATCTACAATTCCCTGTGGGCGCAATATCTGGTGTCCTATCACCGCTACATAGATGATCTGTTTTTTATATGGTCAGGTAACGAAAGCCAGCTATTAGAATTCATGGAACATCTGAAAGTAAATTAATTCAAAGTAGCACTGACTTGGAACTATAGTAAAACCAAAGTAGACTTTCTGGATCTAGAAATATATATAGAAAATGACATACTGAAATCCAAGAACTTTTTCAAGAGTATAGATGTCAATAATTATATCCGTCTGAATAGTTGTCATCAAAGACATTGGTTAAGAAATGTGCCAAAAGGCCAGTTTGTCCAACAGAGACAAAATTGTAGGGACAAAGAGGTATATCAAACACAATCTAAAATCTTAAAAGAACGATTTTTAGAAAAAAAAATACTCAAATACATTTCTGGATGAAAAAATAGAGGAAGTCACCAAACTAGATCGGTCAGAACTATAAAAATATAAGACCAAGAATAACAACAAGGTAGATGAAAGTAATAACAATTTAGCAAATAGGTTAATCTCCCAGCATAGTACCCAAAGTAATGAATTAAAAGGGATTATTCATAAACATTGGGGAATACTTTCCAGAAACTCAGGTTTAGCTGAGTTTCTGGGGGATGGACCAAATATAATGTTTAGGAAAGTTCCCAACCTAAAATTACAACTCTCCCATGGGATCAGAGATGCATGTGACACTAAACCCACAAAAAAATGGCTGCTCCCATCACAAATGGGATTTAGGAGATGCCAATTTTGTAATGCATGCAAAAGAATGAAAAAGGCACCGAAATTATGTATCAAATTTCAGTCAGCAGATCGCAAAAAGAATTATGATATAAATCAGTTCATTACTTGTAACAGCAAAAATGTTGTTTACATGCTACGCTGCTCGTGTGATTTGATTTATATAGGTCCCACCTCTAGACTCCAAAAAACAAGACCCAATGAACACATATATAACATTGAAAAAGGATACCAGAACCACACAGTGTCCGCACATTTTGATAAAAAGCATAGTAGAAAAATAAGTGACCTAGAATTTCTGGGCATAAGAAAAGTGGAACAAGGTTGGAGGGGAGGTGATACACAAAATCAGTTGGGACAATTGGAGATGAAGTGGATACATATTATGGACAGCTTCATACCCAATGGTCTAAACACAGATTTCGAATTACATAATTTTCTTTAAAAGGTGCTATCCATGCAGGTATTAAATATATTCTTCTCTCCTGTCCCTCGTATCGAAGGTAGAACATATATTCCACCTTAGGTTAGAGGCTTATTGTGATTAACATGATACAAATATAGATGAGTATGGCAGTTCAGTTAGGCAATATAGTTACATTTTTAGTGTAAATTTTTGCTCACTTCTAATTACTGGTTTCACAACACAATAATTATAGAACACTAAGTAAAAAGGTTACCGATTACACTTAGAGGGATAATCGGATAGTTAGTATTCTCAATATGTAGTGTCATTATTAGATATGGAAGCATCCAGTTTTTATATATTTCTATTTTTTTTATTTTTTATAAAAAATTATTTAGGTAGTATCCGGAGAATGTAAATGGCAGCAGTTATAAGTCACTGTGATTAACTTCTGTCGTATATATATTGATGATGAATTTTATCACAATAGTGTACATGTGTATTAATAAGAACTGTAAGAGGTATGGAATACAACGTGGTGTTATCTTATAGTTGAGAATGGTTTATATAAAACTATATAGCTTATGTCAATGTTGAATTTTTTTGCATAATAATGAAATATAACGAATGACAACAATTTTAAAGTATAAATCATATGTACATGAAAGTCTCACCAAGGTTTTCCTTAACCAAAATATTAATATATGTATGCAGAATTGAGTAATAATCTGCCCGATTAATTCTTAGTAAAGAGAAACAACAAAATTTAAAAGTAAAATATCTTCGAAACACTTGGGACTCAATGCCCTTTTCCAAAATGGAGGACAAGATACCGGATATCCGGTTTGTTAGAACATGAAGGTTTAAAAGGATATACGGACATGCGCACATTTCCTTGACAAAGCTTATATAGCGAAACGTACGTCAGAACTACTATCTGGAACTACTATCTCTCCAGTGCGTCTTTACATTTGCCCATACACCTGGAGGAGGAGCAACTCACACTGGTTATTAGATTGGATGGTTTAGCGGTTAAGCTTCTGCTTTCCTATACACTTGCATCCAGTATTGGAGTTTGCTTTTTGGAGCAATAATAGATATTTGTTGCTTTATTGACCTCTGTGTATGGTGTATTTCAGCATTTGTGACGCATTTACATATGTTTTAATAAATTATTTTATACTACATTTTCGTGAGAGTAACTGTTTACCCACCAGTATAAAGTGGGTGTGCGCATTCCCCTGATCTTGGTTATAGCTCCAACCCATGTGAGTAACCATTTGCAAACAAGTGTTTTTATCTCCTGAACAGTGTTACAGAGTCACACTATGTTGCAATTTTTGTTTCCTTTTCTCTGAGAACATAATAAGAAACAATAGAAGGCCGGAGACTCCCAGAAAGAACATATTGTTACACGATCTTATGATTGCGTTATCACATTTATTTCACATTTTTTCCTTTTTGTGATACTTGGTATTTTTATTTTATAGATTGTTAATATTTACTTGTATCAGTTATCTGGTTTTGCGTTTTTGGTCCTATTTTTCATGTTATATGGATCAGTATAACATGAAAAATAGGACCAAAAACGCAAAACCAGAAAACTGATAAAAGTAAATATTAACAATCTGTCAAAAAATCTTCATAAATCGGTCCCTAAATGTGTGACAATAAAATGCTTGTTTGAAATGTTTAAGAAATAATGACTCACATTCTGAGACTTAACCATTTATACCATAGAAAATGACACCATTTTTATTTTTTTTATTTATTTAAAGGGACATAAAATCCTAAATGTTTCTTTCACAATTCAGATATAGCATGTCATTTTAAATAACTTTATAATGTACTTCTATTATCACATTTTCTTCGTTCTCTTGGTATTTTTTGTTAAAAAAAGCTCAAGAGCGTGAACTAATCTGGAGCACTATATGGCAGCAGTTTTGCAAGAATGTTACATTTACAAGGGCACTAGATGGCAGCACAATTTCCTGCCATGTAGTGCTCCAGACACCTACCTAGGTAACTCTTCAACAAAGAATACCATAGGAACGAGCTAATTTGATAAAAAAAAAGTAAATTGGAAACTTTTTTAAAATTGTATGTTCTGTCTTAATCACAAGAGAACATTTTTTTGGTTTCATAACCCTTTAATATGGTGACATTTTTGCCATGTTAGGGTATTTCTACAAAGTAAAGTTATTTTCTAAAAAACCTTGGTCTGATTAAATAAATTAGGTATGTTGCTACCTCACAGAGAAAAAAAAGTTAACTTTTTGTGTAAATCCAACCTGTGGTAAACAACTACAAACAGCCAGAGCACAGGGGGGTGAAATAGCTCAGCAACTAAGGGTTTAAAGAAAGTTGAATTATGTTTGCTATTAAAGATATAAGTAGTTTTCTACAAAATTCTGTTGATTTTCTTGTCACATACACACATACAGACCACGCAGATGTACTACAGATTGAAACTGTAATGGGTATGCATCCCAAACCTCTGGCAAAAGCCTCAGCTCTGGTTGCTTACCAGAATTCACAGACTGCTGTGTCTGCATTCAGTGACTCAGGTAGTTGCTCTGGTATTAGAAAATGGGTTTAACAATGGCACTATTCAAGGCAATCCTCACTTAGTTTAATGTTCTTAATGTGATGTGAGGTAAATCTGATGTAACGCCTCACTCTCAATACTCTGTATTTCTGTTAGTGGGTTGGTGCTTGTGCATAAAATTAATATACACTAGGAAATTGCGGAACTACAATGTGGGACGGCTATGGGGACCAGATTTGCCCCCAGTTATGCCAATCTTTTTATGGGTCTGTGGGAATTAATTTTCCTCGACTTGACTGACTTGGGGGCAAATCTCCTATAAACGATATATTGATGATACTTTAATTATATGGAGAGGAACCAAGGAAGAACTGGAATGGTTTTTCTCAAGAATGAATATAAACAATACAAATCTAAAATTCATGTATGAAATAAGTAGTAATAGTATTAATTTCTTGGACTTACAAATAGAAGTGATGGATGGTAAAATCCTAACAAAAACCTTTTTTAAACCGGTTGATGCAAATGGTTACATACATGCAGAGAGTTGCCATTTAGAAAAATGGAAAAAGAACATCCCAAAAAGTCAGTTTATGCGCATTAGGAAAAATTGTATGAATGATGCAGATTTTATCGAACAATCTGAAATCTTAGTAAATAAATTCCTAAGTAAGGGATATAAGCCAGATGTAATAGAATCATCAAGGGACGAAGCATTGAAATTAAATAGAGTTGATCTACTTACTCAAAAGACAAAAATTACTACAAAATTAGAGGATATGGAAGAAATTAGGGTCCCATTTATAACTCAATATAATGAGGATAGTAAAAAATTTAATTTTTTTTTAAAGAGACATTGGCATAATCTTAAATCAGACGACACTTTGGGTCCAGTGATTCCCAAGTATCCGAGCGTAGTGTATAGAAAATGTTGAAATCTAAAAAACCATCTAGCTCCCACTGAGTTGAAAAAGGGAAGTCAGCATACAAACAGAGATAGAGACTTGAGAGGAAATACAATTACAGTTTTTTTTCCCATGTCATAGCTGTAAGGCCTGTAAACATTTGAATAAGAGTATGGTTTTTAGATCAGCAGTAACGAAAAAGGAGTACAAAATAAATAATGTTTATAGGTGCACAGATCCCAACGTAGTTTACCTCCTTGAATGTCTATGTGGGGTTCAGTATGTAGGGGAATCAACAAGGTTCGTTAAGGATAGGATAAGAGAACGCATTAATTCGATTGAGAATATGGACCTGGATAGAAATAAGGAACTCACTAACCCCAAACATTTTAAGAAATGCAATAATGGTAATACTAAGCATTTGACCTATACTGTGATAGACCAAGTGAAACCCAACTGGAGAGGCTGTAATGTACAAAATGAAATTTTAAAATTAGAAGCAAAGTGGATTTTTGAATTAAAAACTTTAACATCACATGGTTTAAATTTAGAATTTGACCTGGGATGTTTCTTATGACATTTGAAATAGGAATTTTAATAAACATTATATTTTTTATTTGTTTGTATTTTATATATTGTTTATATTGTATATTCTTTTATTTATTTCCATATACAAAATTTTCAGTCTGAAGATTTTACTCCATCTGAGTCTAAGATTATACCTCTAGTGGAGTTAAATAGATTAAATGAAGTAACTATATTACACTATATATATCAGCTTCTAGTATTATATATATTCTGAAGGTGCCAGATTAATTTGAGTGTTGTAAACTATATCGCCTAGATTTAGAGTTCTGCGGTAGCCGTCAAAAGCAGCGTTAAGGGGTCCTAACGCTGCTTTTGGCCGCCCGCTGGTATTTAGAGTCAGGCAAGAAAGGGTCTAATGCTCACTTTCAAGCCGGGACTTTTCCATACCGCAGATCCCCTTACGCCAATTGCATATCCTATCTTTTCGATGGGATCTTCGTAACGCTGGTATTTAGAGTCTTGGCTGAAGTGAGCAGTAGACCCTCTACTGACAAGACTCCAGCCGCAAAAAAAGTCAGTAGCTAAGAGCTTTCTGGGCTAAAGCCGGTTTATAAAGATCTTAACTACTGTGCTCTAAAGAACTCTAACACCCATAAACTACCAATGTACCCCTAAACCGAGGTCCCCCCCACATCGCCACCACTATAATAAAAAAATGTAACCCTTAATCTGCCGACCGCACACCGCCGCCACCTACATTATCCCTATGAACCCCTAATCTGCTGCCCCTAACATCGCTGACACCTACATAATATTTATTAACCCCTAATCTGCCCCCCCAATGTCGCCGCTACCTTACCTATACTTATTAACCCCTAATCTGCCAACCGGACCTCGCCGCTACTCTAATAAATGTATTAACCCCTAAAGCTAAGTCTAACTCTAACCCTAACACCCCCTAAGTTAAATGTAATTTAAATCTAACGAAATAAATTAAATATTATTAACTAAAGTATTCCTATTTAAAGCTATATACTTACCTGTAAAATAAACCCTAATATAGCTACAATATAACGAATAATCATATTGTAGCTATTTTAGGATTTATATTTATTTTACAGGCAACTTTGTATTTATTTTAACTAGGTACAATAGCTATTAAATAGTTATTAACTATTTAATAGCTACCTAGTTAAAATAATTTCAAAATTACCTGTAAAATAAATCCTAACCTAAGTTACAATTAAACCTAACACTACACTATCAATAAATTAATTAAATAAATTACCTACAATTAAATAAACTAAACTAAATTACAAAAAAAACCAAACACTAAATTACAAAAAATAAAAAAACATTACAAGAATTTTAAGCTAATTACACCTACTCTAAGCCCCCTAATAAAATAACAAAGCACCCCCAAATTAAAAAATGTCCCTACCCTAATCTAAATTAAAAAAGTTAACAGCTCTATTAGCAGCCCTTAAAAGGGTTTTTTCGGGGCATGCCCCAAAGTAATCAGCTCTTTTGCCACCCCCCAACATTAAAACCCACCACCCACATACCCCTACTCTAACCCAAACCCCACTTAAATAAACCTAACACTACCCCCCTGAAGATCTCCCTACCTTGAGTCGTCTTCACCCAACCGGCCGAAGTCTTCGTCCGATGGGACAGAAGAGGACATCCAGACCGGCAGAAGTCTTCATCCAAGCGGCATCTTCTATCAGATTGAGCTCACATTCTATTGGCTGATCGGAACAGCCAATAGAATGCGAGCTCAATCTGATTGGCTGATTGGATCAGCCAATCCGATTGAACTTGAATCTGATTGGCTGATTCAATCAGCCAATCAGATTTTTCCTACCTTAATTCCGATTGGCTGATAGAATCCTATCAGCCAATCGGAATTCGAGGGACGCCATCTTGGATGACATCACTTAAAGGAACCTTCATTCGTCGGGTAGTCGTCGGGGAAGGAGGATGTTCCGTGCTGGAGGTCTTGAAGATGGAGCCGCTCCACGTCGGATGGATGAAGATAGAAGATGCCGCTTGGATGAAGATGTCTGCCGGTCTGGATGTCCTCTTCTGCCCGGATAGGATGAAGACTTCTGCTGGTCTGGATGTCCTCTTCTGCCCCATCGGATGAAGATTTCGGCCCGGTTGGGTAAAGACGACTCAAGGTAGGGAGATCTTCAGGGGGGTATTGTTAGGTTTATTTAAGTGGGGTTTGGGTTAGAGTAGGGGTATGTGGGTGGTGGGTTTTAATGTTGGGGTGTGGTATTGTATTTTCTTTTTACAGGCAAAAGAGCTGATTACTTTGGGGCATGCCCCGCAAAAAGCCCTTTTAAGGGCTGGTAATAGAGCTGTTAACTTTTTTAATTTAGATTAGGGTAGGGAAATTTTTTAATTTGGGGGTGCTTTGCTATTTTATTAGGGGGCTTAGAGTAGGTGTAATTAGCTTAAAAATCTTGTAATGTTTTTTTATTTTTTGTAATTTAGTGGGTTTTTTTTTTTGTAATTTAGTTTATTTAATTATAGGTAATTGTAGGTAATTTATTTAATTAATTTATTGATAGTGTAGTGTTAGGTTTAATTGTAACTTAGATTAGGATTTATTTTACAGGTAATTTTGAAATTATTTTAACTAGGTAGCTATTAAATAGTTAATAACTATTTAATAGCTATTGTACCTTGTTAAAATAAATACAAAGTTGCCTGTAAAATAAATATAAATCCTAAAATAGCTACAATATGATTATTCGTTATATTGTAGCTATATTAGGGTTTATTTTAAAGATAAGTATTTAGCTTTAAATAGGAATACTTTAGTTAATAATATTTAATTATATTTAATTATATTTAATTAATAATATTTAATTTATTTTGTTAGATTTAAATTATATTTAACTTAGGGGGGTGTTAGGGTTAGGGTTAGACTTAGCTTTAGGGGTTAATACATTTATTATAGTAGCGTTGAGATCCGGTCGGCAGATTAGGGGTTAATAAGTGTAGGTAAGGTAGCGGCGATGTTGGGGGGGCAGATTAGGGGTTAATAAATATAATATAGGGGTCAGCGATGTTAGGGGCAGCAGATTAGGGGTTCATAGGGATAATGTAGTTTGCGGCGGTGTCTGGAGCGGAAGATTAGGGGTTAATTGTGTAATGCAGGGGTCAGCGATAGCGGGGGTGGCAGATTAGGGGTTAATAAGTGTAAGGTTATGGGTGTTTAGACTCGGGGTACATGTTAGGGTGTTAGGTGCAGACTTAGAGAGTGTTTCCCCATAGGAAACAATGGGGCTGCGTTAGGAGCTGAACGCTGCTTTTTTGCAGGTGTTAGGTTTTTTTTCAGCCCAAACTGCCCCATTGTTTCCTTTGGGGGAATCGTGCACTAGCACGTTTTTCCAGCTAGCCGTTACCGTAAGCAACTCTGGTATTGAGAGTTGAAGTGGCGGTAAATATGCCTGTACGCTCTCTTTTTTGGAGACTAACGCAGCCCTTCAGAGAACTCTAAATACCAGCGTTGTTTAGAAGCAGCGCTAGAAAAAAAAGACGCGTAGCTAACGCACCCCTTTGGCAGCAAAACTCTAAATCTAGGTGATTGTATTTTACACTAATGTTCATTGCATGAACTTTTACTAACACAAGTCTAAGATACATGTATTTATTTAATATGAAATGTGACATTGCTATTATCTGCAAAATGCCATTGAATATAAGGCTGTAATGCCGTTTTTTTTATCAATATAGTATGGCCCTTTAAAAATGGTTCAGAACTATAGGATCTGTAGGATGGGTTTAAAAAGGAAGCACATAGCTATGTCCGTTTATGAGCTTGAAAAAGAACACAATTTGAAACGTGTTGCTATTTGCTTCCGTAGTGAAGCACACTTGTTATATAGATAAATCGGAATCTGGCATTTAAACTCACATTAGTGGAACAGTAATACTGCCAAAGGCGGATCAACCCCGACATACAAACAATCAGGACACTCTGCCTGACATTAGGGCCACTGAATACAAGTGTTCTGTGGGGACTCCATATTGGCAGCGTGACCGGTTTACTGTGTGTCTGATGCTGTTAATAACAGTTTGAACTGTTAGTACAGATATCGTTTTTTAGAATGTTGTTCGATATTACACTAAAAGGAACTCCCCTCTCCATAGGAGGATCCTCACGCTGTCAAGGTCTCACACTGTTAAAGATACAGTCAAAGGGCAGCTACTCTGCCATCTTTTGGGCTCCATGAGATCCTCTGTCAAATAGGATTTATATCTGAACTTTTTCTACATAGATCTTGCTGGGATTACCCACATGGATTTCATAGCCGAACCACATACAGAGATATGTGTTACAGTTACCCAATGTATCATACTTTTTGTTTTGACTTATATATTTATATGTTTGTTACTTTTATAACATTGGTAAAATTTGCATCTTTTTATCAATCTTTTTATCAATTTTTATCAACGTTGAGATTTATTGTATATTGTACATTGTATTGTATATTTTACTAGGTCGACCTACTAGTGTGCTATATATGTTTTAATTTATAGGGACAGTCTAGTTAAACTTTCATTATTCAGATAGGACTTGTAATTTTAATCAACTTTCCAATTTACTTTTATAATCAAATTTGCTTTTTTCTCTTGGCATTCTTAGTTTAAACTAAACATAGGTAGGCTCATATGCCAATTTCTAAGCCTTTGAGGGCTGCCTCTTATCACATGCTTTTTATTTTAACACAAAGAGACAGAAAGTACACGTGGGCCATATAGATAACACTGTGTTCAGGCACAGGGAGTTATTTAAGATCTAGCACAAAACAATGCTAAATTTAAGACAATAGATAATAAACAGTCACAGTCATGTGATCAGGGGGCTGGAAGAAGGTTCCTAGATACAAGGTAATCACAGAGGTAAAAAGTATATTAATATAACTGTGTTGGTTATGCAAAACTGGGGAATGGGTAATAAAGGGATTATCTATCTTTTAAAACAATAACAATTCTATGGTAGACTGTCCCTTTAATACTGCAATTATTAAATAACATTGTTTTATATGTAACCGGCACCTTATTTTATAGTATTGTATTTTTAATATTTTTTGCGCAAGGTCTTTTAAATATTTGCTTGATTCAATATATTTTTTAGGTTTATTTGTATTCACTGCCAATTCTACTCTTGCGATTAATCTTCTTCAGGATGTTTGATTAGTGAATATTTATTTATATATATTTTTTTATTGTTGGTCTCTTATCCATTTATGATACACTTCAGCTTTGTTTAAGCGCCCCCTAGTATTTTTGTTTCTACTAGTGTCTCTTTCATAGGGCTTGCTGAGAGATCCCTATTTTCTAGTTGGAGTTTGTTGTGTTATTTTTTGGCGCTGGTCACTCCCCCTTTCTTTGTCTGGAGCTAGAATTGTTCCACAGGACAGTATGCACGTTTAGCACTCTGATGCCCAGGATCGGAAGGCGGTGCTTCACAAGATTCAAATAAAATATAACTTTCATTATTCAAAATTAAAATAATAAAAAAGATTTTAATTTTGAATAATAAAAGTTATATTTGATTTGATTCTTGTGAAGCACCACCTTCTGAGTCTGGGCATCAGAGTGCTAAACGTGCATACTGTCCCGTGGAACAATTCTATTTCCGCAATTTCCTAGTGTAAGTTGCTCTGGTATGTAGCTGCCTTTGACATGAGTAAGCCCAAAAGAAAATTCACTGCCCTCTAGTTGTGACCTTCGGAAATTGCATTCTATAAAAATGTTTAGTCTATTTCAATGAACAAATTATTGAGTCACTACAACTTCATTTTCTCTTGACACACAGCAGTTATGAAAAGTGAAATTACTTAATGGGACATAATACCCATATGCTAAATCACTTGAAAGTGATGCAGTATAACTGTAAAAAGCTGACATGAAAATGTAACCTGAACATCTCATGGGTAAAAAGGGAAGATATTTTACCTCAAAATATCTTCATCTCACCAGAGTAAGTGCTATGTTAACAGTTATACTTAAGCTACTGTCCAGCTGCAAGCTGAAAAAAAAGTAGACAATCAGCAGTACTGAGGTAATGTTTCGCCTTTGCTGTGATCTAATGAGATTTCAGTGAAATCTCATGAAATTTTATATAACTTACTTAAACTGAATAGGAAAATAACATGACTGTGCCTGCACATGACACATGCACACTCTCTAGATTGTCCTGGTACAAGCATCCTGACTGCATCTTTACATTGGGGTGTGAATACTTAAAAAAATTGAGGTAAAATATCTTCCTTTTTTACATAGAGATGTTCAGGTGATATTTCCTAGTCAGCTTTTTACAGCTATACTGCATCACTTTCAAAATTGGGCTATCATGTCCCTTTAAAGGATCACTAAATACAGCAGACTTGAATAATGAACAAAGACACAATAACAAATTATGCTTACCTGATAATTTCATTTCCATCTGTATGAGGAGAGTTCACAGCATCATTCCTTACTTGTGGGAATACAGAACCTGACCAGCAGGAGGCGGCAAAGACATCCCAGCCAAAGGCTTAAATACCTCCCCCACTACCCTCATCCCCCAATCATTCTGCCGAGGGAACAAGAAACAGTAGGCGAAATATCAGGGTATAAATGGTGCCAGAAGAACAAACAAAAATTTTGGTCTACCCAAGTAAGAAAACGGGTGGGGGCAGTGGACTCTCCTCATACAGATGGAAATGAAATTATAAGGCAAACATAATTTATGTTTTCCATCTTAATATGAGGAGAGTCCACAGCTTCATTCCTTACTTGTGGGAAACATTTACCCAAGCTCTAGAGGACACTGAATGAAAACGGGAGGGTAAAAGGAGAGGCGGAACCTATTGTGAGGGCACCACAGCCTGCAAAACCTTTCTCCCAAAAGCTGCTTCAGCCGAAGCAAACACGTCAAATTTGTAAAATTTTTAAAAAGTATGTAAGGAGGACCAGGTAGCCTCCCTACAAATCTGCTCCATCGAGGCCTCATTTTTGAATGCCCAAGAATAAGCCACAGCTCTAGTAGAATGAGCCGTAATCCTCTGAGGAGGCTTATGTCCCACTGTTTCATATGCTAAGCAGATAATGTTCCTCAACCAAAAGGATAGAGCAGTGGCAGAAGCCTTCTGCCCTCTGCGCTGCCCTGAGTAGACAACAAACAATGCCGAAGTCTGTCTAAATTCCTTTGTAGCTTGAAGATAGAATTTAAAAGCTCGAACCACATCTAAATTATGAAGTAATCATTCCTTTGAAGAAGAAGGATTAGGACACAGGGAAGGAACCACGATCTCCTGATTGATGTTGTGATCAGACACCACCTTAGGGAGGAATCCCAACCCAGAGCGAAGAACAGCCTTATCAGCATGAAAAACTAGGTAAGGAGGCTCACATTGCAAGGCCGCCATCTCAGATACTCTGCGTGCTGAAGCAATAGGCAGTAGAAAAAGAACCTTCCAAGACAGTAACTTAATGTCAACCGAATGCATGGGCTCAAACGGAGTCCTCTGCAAAACCTTAAGACCCAAATTTAAACTCAAAGGAGGAACGGAATGTCTAAACACAGGTCTGATTCTGGACAGAGCCTGAAAGAAAGACAATATCAGGGAGCTCAGCGAGCCTCTTGTGCAATAACACAGATAGTGTTGAGATCTGACCCTTTAAGGAACTAGCAGCAAGTCCCTTCTCCAATCCGTCCTGGAGAAAAGAAAGAATCCTAGATACCTTGACCTTATGCCAAGGGAATCCAGGTTCTTCACACCGGAATAAGTAGGTCCTCCACACCTTATGATAGATGCGATGGGTGACCGGCTTTCTAGCTTGAATGAGAGTATCAATCACTCTCTCAGAAAAACCTATTTTGGCTAGGACTAGGCGTTCAAACTCCATGCAGTCAGCTTCAGATAATCCAGATTTTGATGAACAAAAGGACCCTGTACCAGCAGATCCCTGCGACAAGGTAACCTCCATGCAGGAGAAGAAGACATCCCCACCAGGTCCGCAAACCACATCCTTCGAGGCCATGATGGAGCAATTAGAATACTCGAAGCTTGCTCCTGCTTGATGCGGGCAACTACCCGAGGTAGGAGTGGAAAAATGTAAACTAGGTTGAACCCCCAGGGCACTGCTAAGGAATAAATCAGTTCTGCCTGAGGATCCCTGGACCTCGACTCATATCTAGGCAGTTTGGCATTGAGTCTGGACACCATGAGATCTATCTCTGGTGTCCCCCATCTGTTGCAAATCTCTGCAAACACCTCAGGATGGAGAGACCATTCCCCCGGGTGAAACGATTGTCTGCTGAGAAAATCCGCTTCCCAGTTGTCCACACCCGGAATGTGGATCGCTGACAGCGAGCAGCTGTGGGCCTCCGTCCATTCCATTATCCGAGATACTTCCCTCATGGCTAGGGAGCTTCTCGTTCCACCCTTATGGTTGACTTAGGCCACCGAGGTAATGCTGTCTGATTGGAATCTGACAAACTGGGACAAACCCAGACAAGGCCAAGCCTTCAGGGCACTGAAGATCACTCGAAGTTCCAAAATCTTAATAGGGAGAAGCGACTCCTCTCAAGTCCACTGACCCTGTGCCTTTCTGGCACCCAAACAGCTCCCCATCCTGATAGACTTGCGTCCGTAGTCACAATCTCCCAGGATGGTCTCAAGAAGGATGTCCCCTGGAAAAGGCGATCTGGACAGAGCCACCAAGAGAGAGATTCTCTCGACCGGTTGTCCAGAGAAATCTGTTGGGATAGATCCGAGTGATTGACGTTCCATTGCCTCAGCATGCACAAATGAAGAGGTCTGAGATGGAACCTGGCGAATGGAATCACATTTATGCTGGACACCATAAGGCCAACTACCTCCATACACCTGGCCACAGATGGTCTGGAGGAGGTCTGAAGGGCAAGACAATTGAAAGTAATATTGCAACGTCTCTAGTCTGTAAAGAATATCTTCATGGATATGGATTCTATTATCGTGCCCAGGAATTCCACTCTTGTACTGGGAACCAGAGAACTCTTTCCTAAGTTTATCTTCCATCCATGAGATTGAAGAAGTAGCAGAGCTCTTGAATGGTCTTCTGTCAGCTGGCAGGGTGGGGCCTGGATCAGGATGTCGTCCAAGTAAGGTGCTACTGCAATACCTCTGGATCTCGCCACCACAAGAAGAGCCCCTAGAACCTTTCTAAAGACTCTTGGGGCAGTAGCCAGGCCAAAGGGGAAAGACAGAAACTGTAAGTGTTGATCCAGAAAGGAGAATCTTAAGAACTTGAAGTGATCCTTGTGAAATGGCACATGAAGGTAGGCATCCTTCAAGTCTATCGTAGTCATGAACTGTCCCTCTTGAACCAAGGGCGGGATCGACCTTATCGTTTCCATTTTGACGATGTCACCAACAGAAACTTGTTTAAGCATTTTAGGTCTAGAATTGGGTGAAAAGTACCCTCCTTCTTTGGGACCACAAAAAGGTTTGAGTAATATCCCAGACCTCTTTCTGCTAGAGGTACTGACACAATCACCCCTAGGGAGGAGAGATCCTCACGCACCCTAGAAAAGCATCTTGTTTTTCTTGTCTTGAAGACAAGTTTGATAAGCGGAATCTCCCCCTGGGTGGATGATAATTTGATACCTATCCTGTAACCCTGAGCAATGACTTCCAGAACCCAAGGGTCTTGCAGGTCTCCTAGTCAAGCCTACGCAAAGAGAGATAGTCTGTGCCCCAAAACAATCCAGCGCCGGATCGGGGGCCGCCCCTTCATGCCGACTTTGTCTCGGCGGGCTTCTTGTTCTGCTTGGATTTATTACAAGATTGAGAAGGTTTCCAAGTTTCCTTGGACTGTTCCGGTTTCGTGGAGGGCTGCTGTCATTGGGATTTATCCAAACGAAAGGAACAAAAATTAGGACCCTGTCCTTTAGGCTTGTTCTTCTTATCCTGTGGTAAAAAAGCCCCCTTGCCCCCAGTGACCGTGGATATGATAGAGTCCAGTCCTGGATCAAAAAGAACCTTCCCCTTAAATGGAAGGGAAAGCAGTCTAGATTTTTAAGTCATGTCAGCAGACCAAGACTTCAGCCACAGAGCCCTATGGGCTAGAACAGAAAAGCCTGATGTCTTGGTATTCAAGCAAATAATCTGCATGTTTGCATCGCAAATAAACAAATTAGCTATCTTAAGGCCTTAATTCTTTCCTAGAGCTCCGAGAGGAGTTTCCACCTTGATCATCTTCTAGAGAGAGTCACACCAATAGGTAGCGGCTCCAGCCACTGCAGCAACCGCCACTGCTGGCTGAAATAAAAACCCAGTGTGCTTCTTATACATGGGATCCTTAAATAATGAACTATCCTAAAGCGGGAGAGTGGTGCACTTAGCAAGTGTGGAGATATCTCCATCCACCTTAGGGACAGATCCCCACAACTCTAATTGGGAGTCAGGAATCGGGAACAACTTTTTAAAGGAAGAAGAAGGGAAAAAAGAGGATCCAAGTCTTTCCCATTCATTCTTAATAATATTTGCCATCTTAACGGGAACAGGGAAAGCTTGTGGTACCACCCTGCCCTCATAAACCTTATCAAGCTTAGTAATAGAAGGTTCCTCGGGTAACTTAGATTCCGGAACCTCTAACGTAGCCAACACTTCCTTTAACAAAAAGCGTAAATGCTCTATCCTAAATCTAAAGTCTGGTTCCTCCCCAGCCGGAGGCTTAGAAGCAGCCGATTCTGACCCAGAAAGAGCCTCCTATGAAGTATTAGAGGCGTCTTCAACAGCGGACAATCTCTTATCAGATGAGTCCATCAAGTTGGTAGATGACCCCTGGGAAGGATAGCAGTATTTAACCTTTCACTTGAGCTTAGCAGGGCAAGGTAAAGCACTAAAGGCTGCAGACACTGCCGTTTGCAACTGTTCAGAAAAGTCTGGTGGTAAAAGGGCCCCTCCCGAAGGAGGATTAGTCATGCAATGGGGAGCTATGACCCTATGATCATATAATATAAGATGAAGTGATCTTACAGAATTAGTCGCAGTGGAACAGACACACAGCCTCTCAAGTTTAACAGTCTTGTAGCATCACACCTGACATGGACTTGAGTGATATAAGCAGGCAGTGAAACTCGTCAACACTGATTGCTGAGGAGTTGTTAATACGAGTCTGGATGGTTTCGCAGAAAGACTCTCCCTGGATCTCCAGACCCTAACATTCGTCAATGCTCTCACTGAGAGGCTGACAAGACAACTTAAAAATCCACTCCCATAGTGAAGAGTACTACCCTCCATAAGAGACTACTCCGAATCTTCCAACACTTGAATGACTGGGGGATGAGGGGAGTGGGGGAGGTATTTAAGCCTTTGGCTGGGGTGTCTTTGCCTGCCTCCTCCCGGTGACCAGGTTTTGTATTCCCACAAGTAAGGAATGAAGCAGTGGACTCTCCTTATATTAAGATGGAAAATAAAACAATGCAATAGCATTTACTCTGAATTTGAATTGCACAGCTGAATAGTTTCAATTAATCCAATTTTCCCTCCTCCTGTATCATGTGACAGCATCAGCCAATTACAAAATGCATATACGTATATATTATATGCACTTTTGCACATGCTCAGTAGGAGCTAAAACCTCAGAAAGTGTGCATACAAAATGAATCTGCACATAATGAAAGTATATTGTTTTTTTTAAAATTGCATGCTTTATCTGAATCATTAAACTTTAACTTTGACTTTAGTGGCCCTTTAAGACTACGTTTTTGTTATTCTATTTATTAAAATGTTTAAAGTGTTATATTTATTTATGAATAGGTTCTGAGAACCACTGCCAAAAATATAATACCCTTTGGAAATTGGTTCTATAATGTTTAAATTGATCCTCTCTAAAATAAATTAAAAAAATAGCATATTAACTGGCCATACTTACAATTTAGCAATGATTGCACTCGTACATATCCAGCTAGTTAGGTTTACTCGTCTGGAAACCATTACCAAGCACAACTGCATAATCTTATGTGTGTAAACTGTTCTCAGGCCACCCCTGACCCATATCCAGTGCTATCAGCTGAGTAACCCTCACCCCCTCCTTTTTAATGCCTTCCATGGTTTTGTACTTGTCCTTCACAAAAACAACCCGAGGGTGGAAATTATTCAAAAAGCTCTATGTTTGACACTTCATCTGTTCCAATCTGACAGCGATACATAATGTAACAGGCTGAATATAAGGGGAAAAAATAGAAAGGCAACTTAAAAAGTGATTGACTCCATTCCAAGAGGCCATAAACGCTAACAAAGAACGAAACATGATTTATTTCAGTGTGTAATCTTTACAGTAAGTCATCCTTCAGACGTTTCCCACTGACAGAATTTAATAATATTAATGCCCAAAGCAATCGCAATTCTGACCAGGAGAGGTATTTATCAGGCTGCCAATTCAAGTAAATGCAATAATGTTACATGTTTAAAGCAAGCTAATAAAACAAGTCAGCAGAGAAATATTAC
Source organism: Bombina bombina (assembly GCF_027579735.1). Classification (NCBI taxonomy): domain Eukaryota; kingdom Metazoa; phylum Chordata; class Amphibia; order Anura; family Bombinatoridae; genus Bombina; species Bombina bombina. The sequence goes on from NC_069504.1 coordinate 671,564,537, forward strand.
ACAGTGCTTTCCGCCTCTCCCTTAATCCCTGCTATACGTTACCAAAGTGAAAATGTAAATCTCGATTTGCCTTACCCAGCTCTCCCCCCTTCCGCCTCAGGTTTTTAAAGCTGTGGGGGGAGGAGAGAGTTACAATATAAAACAGTATGACCTTTTCGTCTTTTCATCACAGATGTGTTGATGGTAGTTTATTATTTTTATGATTTGCACACTGATTCAGTATAATAAACCTGCTTTTTAAAGGGTGCGCTGCTGCTGATGTATAGTTATTTTGCATTAGCCAAGCTGAATTTACCATTAAGAAATTACAATCTAATGTTGTCAAATTATGAAAAGGACACTATTACCCAGGACTGGATTGATCATTAGTAGGCTATTGCCTAGGGTACTTTTATACAGAGGGGCACCTGCCTGTCAGATGATAGAACATTGCACTGCTCTTCCCATGGTTTTAAATTAAACTGCCTGTCCAAAATAAGAGACGACTATACAAGGAGGATATGTTTGATATTAGCCCGAATGCTGATGTTAATATCACTGGGCAGATTATGATGTTGCCTTTAGGTGCTAAATCATGGTTGTTTTTCTTAAAATAAGATACATTATTTTTAATAAGATACTTGTATGCATGATTTTTGTAGGTAAATTGATTCAATTGCATGACAGAACCGGAGGCATTCTTAACCACCACAAAAAAATAAAAAATAAATAGCACATCATACCATGAAAAAATACTGAGCCTCGTTACAATATTTTAGGGATACGACACCCATATTCTTTCTTTTACGATTCAGATAGAGGATCTAATTGTAAACAACTTTCCAATTTACTTCCATTATTTAACTTGCTTTGTTCTTTTGGTATCCTTTGTTGAAATGCATACCTAGGTAGGCTCAGGAGGAGCAGTTCACTACTGAGAGTTAACTTCTGATTGGTGGCTGTATATATATGTATCTTGTCACATGTCTTTTGTCACTGGTTCACTAAGGGTCTGATGATCAAAAACCTTCCACCATGCAGATAATTTTTTTTAGACTCTGTATATTAGACCCTGCATAGTTAGATAAACATCTCTCAAGGTAATATTTGTGTTTCTAAAAAATTTTGATGGACCTTGTCATACTGAAGAGACTTCTTGGATCATCTCGCCTGAGCAGAGAACTTTAGATCATCAGGCCCTAAATGTGCTCAGCTTGCTCCTAGTAGCGCATTGCTGCTCCTTCAGCATAGGATACCAATAGAATGAAGCACATTTGATAATAGAAGTAAATTACAAAGTTGATTAGAATCATGTGCTTCCTCAGAGTCAAGAAAGAAAAATGTAGGGTTTCATGACCCATTAAATCACTGGAAATGGATCATTATTGTCTCAAGGTACTCTGAGTTGGAATGCCACACATTTAAAAGAGCTTACGGGGCATATTTAGCCTTCAGGCTCGCCAGAAACACAAGTTATGAAGCAGCGGTCTAAAGACTGCTACTCCATAACCTGTCCGCCTGCTCTGAGGTGGCAGACAGACATCGTGGGAAACCAACCCGATCCAATACGATCGGGTTGATTGACAGCCACTGCTAACAGCCGATTGGCTGCAAATCTGCAGGGGGTGGTATTGCAATGTTTAATGCCGAGAGCGTATGCTGTCGGCATTTATTGATGTGCGTAGGACATGAAATATTCCCCTACACCTCATACACATGAAGGAATTCCAGTTTTAAATAGAAATATTTTTTACATCACAAACATTTGTACTTGTAGTAAAGGATATCACTTTGTTACAGTCTTTATTGTACACAGAACATATATGCATATGCCACATGCACCTTCATTCAAACAAAGTGCCTACTCAGAGAGAACATATTCTGTCAGAATTGCCTTCATTTTCATCAGCTCTGATGAATGTGGGCGATTGCCATCTCTCAGATGGGTTTTTAAATTAAAGTGCGCAGGGCACATGTACAGTACATATTTTCTGTGCACAGTAAAAGCTGTCAGTAAAATAATGACACATTTCATTACATTGGATCATAACACATTTCTATAGAATGCCTATTATTTGTTCATAATAATATGTTAATTTCCTTTCCAGTCCATATATAAATTTAGAGTTTATACTATTCTAGGCCTTAGAATCCTTTTTTTTTTTTGCTTCAGTTAAATGACATTATTCTGTTTCACAGCACATGCAACTCCATGTTGTAAGGTAGCATTACTTTTCAGCTCTTCCGACCCCTAGCACTATGCAGGTATGTATGACAGACCAAGAGACAGCAAGAGTCCGTTCTCTATTTTTTTTTAATGAGGGCATATTTTAAAGGAACAGTCTACTTGAAAATGTTTTTTGTTTAAAAAGATAGATAATCAATTTATTACCCATTCCCCAGTTTTGCATAAATAACACTAATGTATTAATACACTTTTTACCTCTGTGATTACCTTGTATCTAAGCTACTGCAGACTGCTCCCTTATGTCAGTGCTTTTTTATGACATGGCATTTTAGCCAGTCGGTGCTGACTCTTAAATAACTCCACTGGAGTGAGCACAATGTTATATATGACACACATGAACTAGCGCTGTCTAGCTGTGAAAAACTATCAAAATGCACTGAGATAAGAGGCAGCATTCAAGGGCTTAGAAATTAGCATATGAGTCTACCTAAGTTTAGCTTTCAACAAAGAATACCAAAGAGAACAAAGCAAATTTGATGATAAAAGTTAATTGGAAAGTTGTTTAAAATGACATACCCTATCTGAATCATGAAGACTGTCCCTTCAAGTTATGAAGTACTTTCACTGAAATTAACTTTTTTCTTCAGGAGAATAAGCTCTGAAAACCCATACTAGATGAATTTGCTGCTCATAGTTCAACATCCGATTTCCATACACATAGAAGACGCCCAGCTTTATTTTGGATAAGAGTCACTACGTTTTGGCTTGAGCTAACGTGTGAATACTGGCACAAGCTAAACATAAAGTGCTTTGTGTCATTTTATAACGCAATCATGTTTTTGTTTGTTTTCTTTGTATTGACATACTGAATTATTTACTGTTGCTTCTTTGGGGCCTATTTAACAAAGGTCTGTCGGACCTGATCCGACAGTGCGGATCAGGTCCGATAGACCTCGCTGAATGCGGACAGCAATACACTTTTCGTATTCAGCATTGCACCAGCAGTTCTTGTGAGCTGCTGGTGCAACGCCGCCCCCTGCAGATTTGCGGCCAATCGGGGGGGGTGTCAATCAACCCGATCGTACTTGATCGGGTTAAATTGTGGCAATGTCTGTCCGCCTGCTCTTTAGACCGCTTCTTCATAAATGGTGTTTCTGGCGAGCCTGGTAATTTTTTCTTATCATGGCCTTATGAGATTTTGTGCACTATTCTTAGTGTGAGCCTGCAGTATTGATAGTGCAACCTGCATTATCAATAGTGCTCCATTTGTAATCTGGGCCTTAATTTGTATCTGACATGGCTGACCCTTTATGGAAAGAGTGAGGGGCTATGTAAGCTGTGTCAAGATCAGTTCATGTCAGAACCATATGAAACTTAAGCCGTTTAAAACCGCCCTAATATACAAATAATCAAAGACATAGATCTAACTATAAAACATTCAGAATGGATGGTGCACCTGACAATCATTCATATTTGCTTGCCACAACAAGATGACCTTGTAATCTCACCCTGTTGATCTGACTTAAATTTAAGAAGAAAAATATAAATGACTCAGGCTGCATATTAATGTGCCATTTTGAACTACAAATCAGCTGACCTGCAAGATGCCATTTAGTTCATCCACTAAGAAGAAAAGGAAAAGACGGTGCCACCACTGACTGCATGTAGGGGGGAAAATCTGCACTTGTCCAGTACTGTGGGAAGCCACCTTAATGTCTGCACTAATATGAGCCTGCAGGCTCGCCAGAAACACAGCCCCTCAAGCTCCATCCAGAGCTTGATAAATGGGCCCCTTTATTTGTATTTATTTTGGGAATATTTTTTCTTATTATAAAGATGAACTAAACTAAGTGTGACTGGAACCATTTAAAGTTTAATCCCTATAAAAAGTGTATGTAGGAGTCTAGACAGAGCTTACGTCTTGTCATTGAGTGGAGGTATAGGAGGACCATTTCGTATTGACCATTATCTAATTAAGTAACTCACGGCTCCTTATAAGGGTTTCCACAATATCAAAGGCCTCAGAGGCGGTGGACCAGTTAAGGAGCAGTGGTCTTAAGACCGCTGCTTCATAACAGCTGTTTCTGGCGTGCCCTTGATAAATCGGCCAGCTTATCTGTTCTGGTTAAATGCTTGTGCAATGCCGCCCCCTGCACATTCACAGCCAATCGGCCGCTAGTAGGGGGTGTCAATCATCCCAATCGTATCCGATCGGGCTGATTGCTGTCCGCTGTCTCAGAAGTGGTGGATGAGTTAAGGAGCAGCAGTCTTTTGACTGCTGCTTCTTAACTTAAGTTTCTGGCTAGCCGGAAACTTCAGGAGTAGATTGCAGTATCCGCTGCTTGATAAATCTACCCCTAAGTCTCTAGTC